>NW_026974054.1:17500-18728 GCF_034640455.1 Diachasmimorpha longicaudata | reverse complement strand
CACTCACGTGTGATATATGCATAGTTTGATGTGAGGAATGGGAATTGATTGAAATTTTCACCCGCCAATTGCCGGCTGGCCTGATTTTAAGGTTTGAGAATCTTGACAACGATTTTGCATACCGACAAAAATAGCATCAAGCAAAAATATCACTTATTTTTCCAATTTTCGACTTGTAGAACGATCAAGTATACTATTCCTTGGATTCTAAGATTTTTTTCAAGTGATTATTTTCAAAGTTGGGAAAAATGAAAAATTATTCTAAGTCCCCATTCGTAGTTCTTTTTGATTCGTATTGCTTCGGCGCAAAGTAGGTAGGGACACTTATGGATTTCTCAATTTTTGGATAGGGACAGCCGGATAGCCGTCATTCAGCATAAAAGCTATTGTTATATGCATAGTTTGATGTGAGGAATGGGAATTGATTGAAATTTTCACCCGCCAATTGCCGGCTGGCCTGATTTTAAGGTTTGAGAATCTTGACAACGATTTTGCATACCGACAAAAATAGCATCAAGCAAAAATATCACTTATTTTTCCAATTTTCGACTTGTAGAACGATCAAGTATACTATTCCTTGGATTCTAAGATTTTTTTCAAGTGATTATTTTCAAAGTTGGGAAAAATGAAAAATTATTCTAAGTCCCCATTCGTAGTTCTTTTTGATTCGTATTGCTTCGGCGCAAAGTAGGTAGGGACACTTATGGATTTCTCAATTTTTGGATAGGGACAGCCGGATAGCCGTCATTCAGCATAAAAGCTATTGTTATATGCATAGTTTGATGTGAGGAATGGGAATTGATTGAAATTTTCACCCGCCAATTGCCGGCTGGCCTGATTTTAAGGTTTGAGAATCTTGACAACGATTTTGCATACCGACAAAAATAGCATCAAGCAAAAATATCACTTATTTTTCCAATTTTCGACTTGTAGAACGATCAAGTATACTATTCTTTGGATTCTAAGATTTTTTTCAAGTGATTATTTTCAAAGTTGGGAAAAATGAAAAATTATTCTAAGTCCCCATTCGTAGTTCTTTTTGATTCGTATTGCTTCGGCGCAAAGTAGGTAGGGACACTTATGGATTTCTCAATTTTTGGATAGGGACAGCCGGATAGCCGTCATTCAGCATAAAAGCTATTGTTATATGCATAGTTTGATGTGAGGAATGGGAATTGATTGAAATTTTCACCCGCCAATTGCCGGCTGGCCTGATTTTAAGGTTTGA
>NW_026974054.1:0-7500 GCF_034640455.1 Diachasmimorpha longicaudata | reverse complement strand
GGATAGGTAAAACCTACCACCGATTGGTTTTGATCTAATAAAAGCATTCCTCCCATCTCTGGTTAGAAGTCTATTTTGCATGTATTAGCTCTAGAATTACCACAGTTATCCAAGTAAATGTGAGTACGATCAAAGGAACCATAACTGATTTAATGAGCCATTCGCGGTTTCACCTTAATTCGGCATGTACTGAGACATGCATGGCTTAATCTTTGAGACAAGCATATCACTACTGGCAGGATCAACCAGGGAGCTTCGATTTTTTTTCTTTTAAAATATGAAACTCTTTTCATTTTATTAGGTGTTGATATAACACATTTTTTAAATTAAATGTGCAACACATTTTATTTTGTATTTGTTTTATTAACATTAAATACATTTTGAGGTGTTTTGCTGATTTTAATTTCAAACACTTTCCTCTCATCCACATTTGTAAATGTGAAAACATTCATCGTTAGATTTTTAAACGACATGGTTATAAGAAATAACTTTTTTCATTTTGACAACTTTATAATTTTACTTGGAGTGAAGTAAGTTAACGCTCTGTTAAAAAAAAATGAGTGAAAAAGTAATAATATTATATCCTTTTACACACGAAATATCAAACGCCGTAGCGCGTACCACATAGAGAGTCATTCTGTCTTCGACTTGGACTCGTGGCAATGCTGTGCTATACTATAAGCGAAGTATACTTGGGTATGGGAAGCGAAGCCATTGCCCGACCTAGTATAAAACACGTGCATCAAGAGTCCCGCGTACTTGTACCTGTAGGTCCACTTCGACCGCCTGAACATAGAATATATTGCCCGTTCCATGATTACATTGTCAACCTTTATATGAATAAATATTGAATAATAAATTAATTATATATAAAAGGGAATTTATTATAATTGTGTGCATTCAATTATATACAAATATATATTTTTTTTTAATTAAAAATCCTGTGATGCTATTTTTGCATACCACCAAAAATAGCATCAACATTTAAGTCATCATTAAAAATTAATAATATCGGTTACTTGATAATTTATACATCAGTTATACAGGTTTTATTTTAATTTTGTACATTTAAATATATGAATATATATTTTTTTCAATTAAAAATTCTGTGATGCTATTTTTGCATACCAACAAAAATAGCATCAACGTTTCAAGTCATCATTAAAAATTAATAATATCGGTTACTTGATAAATTATAAATTAGTTACATAGAATTTATTTTTATTTTAGGCATTCAATTATATATGAATATATATTTTTTTCAATGAAAAATTCTGTGATGCTATTTTTGCATACCAACAAAAATAGCATCAACGTTCCAAGACATCATTGAAAATTAATAATATCGGTTACTTGATAAATTATAAATTAGTTACATAGAATTTATTTTTATTTTAGGCATTCAATTATATATGAATATATATTTTTTTCAATGAAAAATTCTGTGATGCTATTTTTGCATACCAACAAAAATAGGATCAACGTTCCAAGACATCATTGAAAATTAATAATATCGGTTACTTGATAAAATATAAATTAGTTGTATAGAATTTAGTTTCATTTTATGCATTCAATTATATCTGAATATATATTTTTTTCAATTAAAAATTCTGTGATGCTATTTTTGCATACCAACAAAAATAGCATCAACTTTTCAAGTCATCACTAAAAATTAATAATATCGGTTACCTGATAAATTATAAATTAGTTATATAGAATTTAGTTTAATTTTATGCATTCAATTATATATGAATATAATTTTTTTCAATTAAAAATTCTGTGATGCTATTTTTGCATACCAACAAAAATAGCATCAACGTTCCAAGACATCATTGAAAATTAATAATATCGGTTACTTGATAAACTATAAAATAGTTGTATAGAATTTAGTTTAATTTTATGGATTCAATTATATATGAATATATATTTTTTTTAATTAAAAATTCTGTGATTCTATTTTTGCATACCAACAAAAATAGGATCAACGTTCCAAGACATCATTGAAAATTAATAATATCGGTTACTTGATAAATTATAAATTAGTTACATAGAATTTATTTTTATTTTAGGCATTCAATTATATATGAATATATATTTTTTTCAATGAAAAATTCTGTGATGCTATTTTTGCATACCAACAAAAATAGCATCAACGTTCCAAGACATCATTGAAAATTAATAATATCGGTTACTTGATAAAATATAAATTAGTTGTATAGAATTTATTTTTATTTTAGGCATTCAATTATATATGAATATATATTTTTTTCAATGAAAAATTCTGTGATGCTATTTTTGCATACCAACAAAAATAGGATCAACGTTCCAAGACATCATTGAAAATTAATAATATCGGTTACTTGATAAAATATAAATTAGTTGTATAGAATTTAGTTTCATTTTATGCATTCAATTATATATGAATATATATTTTTTTTAATTAAAAATTCTGTGATGCTATTTTTGCATACCAACAAAAATAGGATCAACGTTCCAAGACATCATTGAAAATTAATAATATCGGTTACTTGATAAAATATAAATTAGTTGTATAGAATTTAGTTTCATTTTATGCATTCAATTATATCTGAATATATATTTTTTTCAATTAAAAATTCTGTGATGCTATTTTTGCATACCAACAAAAATAGCATCAACTTTTCAAGTCATCACTAAAAATTAATAATATCGGTTACCTGATAAATTATAAATTAGTTATATAGAATTTAGTTTAATTTTATGCATTCAATTATATATGAATATAATTTTTTTCAATTAAAAATTCTGTGATGCTATTTTTGCATACCAACAAAAATAGCATCAACGTTCCAAGACATCATTGAAAATTAATAATATCGGTTACTTGATAAACTATAAAATAGTTGTATAGAATTTAGTTTAATTTTATGGATTCAATTATATATGAATATATATTTTTTTTAATTAAAAATTCTGTGATTCTATTTTTGCATACCAACAAAAATAGGATCAACGTTCCAAGACATCATTGAAAATTAATAATATCGGTTACTTGATAAATTATAAATTAGTTACATAGAATTTATTTTTATTTTAGGCATTCAATTATATATGAATATATATTTTTTTCAATGAAAAATTCTGTGATGCTATTTTTGCATACCAACAAAAATAGCATCAACGTTCCAAGACATCATTGAAAATTAATAATATCGGTTACTTGATAAAATATAAATTAGTTGTATAGAATTTATTTTTATTTTAGGCATTCAATTATATATGAATATATATTTTTTTCAATGAAAAATTCTGTGATGCTATTTTTGCATACCAACAAAAATAGGATCAACGTTCCAAGACATCATTGAAAATTAATAATATCGGTTACTTGATAAAATATAAATTAGTTGTATAGAATTTAGTTTCATTTTATGCATTCAATTATATATGAATATATATTTTTTTTAATTAAAAATTCTGTGATGCTATTTTTGCATACCAACAAAAATAGGATCAACGTTCCAAGACACCACTGAAAATTAATAATATCGGTTACTTGATAAAATATAAATTAGTTGTATAGAATTTAGTTTAATTTTATGCATTCAATTATATTTGAATATATATTTTTTTCAATTAAAAATTCTGTGATGCTATTTTTGCATACCAACAAAAATAGAATCAAGCAAAAATATCACTTATTTTTCCAATTTTCGACTTGTAGAACGATCAAGTATACTATTCTTTGGATTCTAAGATTTTTTTCAAGTGATTATTTTCAAAGTTGGGAAAAATGAAAAATTATTCTAAGTCCCCATTCGTAGTTCTTTTTGATTCGTATTGCTTCGGCGCAAAGTAGGTAGGGACACTTATGGATTTCTCAATTTTTGGATAGGGACAGCCGGATAGCCGTCATTCAGCATAAAAGCTATTGTTATATGCATAGTTTGATGTGAGGAATGGGAATTGATTGAAATTTTCACCCGCCAATTGCCGGCTGGCCTGATTTTAAGGTTTGAGAATCTTGACAACGATTTTGCATACCGACAAAAATAGCATCAAGCAAAAATATCACTTATTTTTCCAATTTTCGACTTGTAGAACGATCAAGTATACTATTCTTTGGATTCTAAGATTTTTTTCAAGTGATTATTTTCAAAGTTGGGAAAAATGAAAAATTATTCTAAGTCCCCATTCGTAGTTCTTTTTGATTCGTATTGCTTCGGCGCAAAGTAGGTAGGGACACTTATGGATTTCTCAATTTTTGGATAGGGACAGCCGGATAGCCGTCATTCAGCATAAAAGCTATTGTTATATGCATAGTTTGATGTGAGGAATGGGAATTGATTGAAATTTTCACCCGCCAATTGCCGGCTGGCCTGATTTTAAGGTTTGAGAATCTTGACAACGATTTTGCATACCGACAAAAATAGCATCAAGCAAAAATATCACTTATTTTTCCAATTTTCGACTTGTAGAACGATCAAGTATACTATTCTTTGGATTCTATGATTTTTTTCAAGTGATTATTTTCAAAGTTGGGAAAAATGAAAAATTATTCTAAGTCCCCATTCGTAGTTCTTTTTGATTCGTATTGCTTCGGCGCAAAGTAGGTAGGGACACTTATGGATTTCTCAATTTTTGGATAGGGACAGCCGGATAGCCGTCATTCAGCATAAAAGCTATTGTTATATGCATAGTTTGATGTGAGGAATGGGAATTGATTGAAATTTTCACCCGCCAATTGCCGGCTGGCCTGATTTTAAGGTTTGAGAATCTTGACAACGATTTTGCATACCGACAAAAATAGCATCAAGCAAAAATATCACTTATTTTTCCAATTTTCGACTTGTAGAACGATCAAGTATACTATTCCTTGGATTCTAAGATTTTTTTCAAGTGATTATTTTCAAAGTTGGGAAAAATGAAAAATTATTCTAAGTCCCCATTCGTAGTTCTTTTTGATTCGTATTGCTTCGGCGCAAAGTAGGTAGGGACACTTATGGATTTCTCAATTTTTGGATAGGGACAGCCGGATAGCCGTCATTCAGCATAAAAGCTATTGTTATATGCATAGTTTGATGTGAGGAATGGGAATTGATTGAAATTTTCACCCGCCAATTGCCGGCTGGCCTGATTTTAAGGTTTGAGAATCTTGACAACGATTTTGCATACCGACAAAAATAGCATCAAGCAAAAATATCACTTATTTTTCCAATTTTCGACTTGTAGAACGATCAAGTATACTATTCTTTGGATTCTAAGATTTTTTTCAAGTGATTATTTTCAAAGTTGGGAAAAATGAAAAATTATTCTAAGTCCCCATTCGTAGTTCTTTTTGATTCGTATTGCTTCGGCGCAAAGTAGGTAGGGACACTTATGGATTTCTCAATTTTTGGATAGGGACAGCCGGATAGCCGTCATTCAGCATAAAAGCTATTGTTATATGCATAGTTTGATGTGAGGAATGGGAATTGATTGAAATTTTCACCCGCCAATTGCCGGCTGGCCTGATTTTAAGGTTTGAGAATCTTGACAACGATTTTGCATACCGACAAAAATAGCATCAAGCAAAAATATCACTTATTTTTCCAATTTTCGACTTGTAGAACGATCAAGTATACTATTCTTTGGATTCTATGATTTTTTTCAAGTGATTATTTTCAAAGTTGGGAAAAATGAAAAATTATTCTAAGTCCCCATTCGTAGTTCTTTTTGATTCGTATTGCTTCGGCGCAAAGTAGGTAGGGACACTTATGGATTTCTCAATTTTTGGATAGGGACAGCCGGATAGCCGTCATTCAGCATAAAAGCTATTGTTATATGCATAGTTTGATGTGAGGAATGGGAATTGATTGAAATTTTCACCCGCCAATTGCCGGCTGGCCTGATTTTAAGGTTTGAGAATCTTGACAACGATTTTGCATACCGACAAAAATAGCATCAAGCAAAAATATCACTTATTTTTCCAATTTTCGACTTGTAGAACGATCAAGTATACTATTCCTTGGATTCTAAGATTTTTTTCAAGTGATTATTTTCAAAGTTGGGAAAAATGAAAAATTATTCTAAGTCCCCATTCGTAGTTCTTTTTGATTCGTATTGCTTCGGCGCAAAGTAGGTAGGGACACTTATGGATTTCTCAATTTTTGGATAGGGACAGCCGGATAGCCGTCATTCAGCATAAAAGCTATTGTTATATGCATAGTTTGATGTGAGGAATGGGAATTGATTGAAATTTTCACCCGCCAATTGCCGGCTGGCCTGATTTTAAGGTTTGAGAATCTTGACAACGATTTTGCATACCGACAAAAATAGCATCAAGCAAAAATATCACTTATTTTTCCAATTTTCGACTTGTAGAACGATCAAGTATACTATTCTTTGGATTCTAAGATTTTTTTCAAGTGATTATTTTCAAAGTTGGGAAAAATGAAAAATTATTCTAAGTCCCCATTCGTAGTTCTTTTTGATTCGTATTGCTTCGGCGCAAAGTAGGTAGGGACACTTATGGATTTCTCAATTTTTGGATAGGGACAGCCGGATAGCCGTCATTCAGCATAAAAGCTATTGTTATATGCATAGTTTGATGTGAGGAATGGGAATTGATTGAAATTTTCACCCGCCAATTGCCGGCTGGCCTGATTTTAAGGTTTGAGAATCTTGACAACGATTTTGCATACCGACAAAAATAGCATCAAGCAAAAATATCACTTATTTTTCCAATTTTCGACTTGTAGAACGATCAAGTATACTATTCCTTGGATTCTAAGATTTTTTTCAAGTGATTATTTTCAAAGTTGGGAAAAATGAAAAATTATTCTAAGTCCCCATTCGTAGTTCTTTTTGATTCGTATTGCTTCGGCGCAAAGTAGGTAGGGACACTTATGGATTTCTCAATTTTTGGATAGGGACAGCCGGATAGCCGTCATTCAGCATAAAAGCTATTGTTATATGCATAGTTTGATGTGAGGAATGGGAATTGATTGAAATTTTCACCCGCCAATTGCCGGCTGGCCTGATTTTAAGGTTTGAGAATCTTGACAACGATTTTGCATACCGACAAAAATAGCATCAAGCAAAAATATCACTTATTTTTCCAATTTTCGACTTGTAGAACGATCAAGTATACTATTCTTTGGATTCTAAGATTTTTTTCAAGTGATTATTTTCAAAGTTGGGAAAAATGAAAAATTATTCTAAGTCCCCATTCGTAGTTCTTTTTGATTCGTATTGCTTCGGCGCAAAGTAGGTAGGGACACTTATGGATTTCTCAATTTTTGGATAGGGACAGCCGGATAGCCGTCATTCAGCATAAAAGCTATTGTTATATGCATAGTTTGATGTGAGGAATGGGAATTGATTGAAATTTTCACCCGCCAATTGCCGGCTGGCCTGATTTTAAGGTTTGAGAATCTTGACAACGATTTTGCATACCGACAAAAATAGCATCAAGCAAAAATATCACTTATTTTTCCAATTTTCGACTTGTAGAACGATCAAGTATACTATTCTTTGGAT
>NW_026974053.1:0-12500 GCF_034640455.1 Diachasmimorpha longicaudata | reverse complement strand
ATACCAACAAAAATAGCATCAACGTTTCAAGTCATCATTAAAAATTAATAATATCGGTTACTTGATAAATTATAAATTAGTTACATAGAATTTATTTTTATTTTAGGCATTCAATTATATATGAATATATATTTTTTTCAATGAAAAATTCTGTGATGCTATTTTTGCATACCAACAAAAATAGCATCAACGTTCCAAGACATCATTGAAAATTAATAATATCGGTTACTTGATAAATTATAAATTAGTTACATAGAATTTATTTTTATTTTAGGCATTCAATTATATATGAATATATATTTTTTTCAATGAAAAATTCTGTGATGCTATTTTTGCATACCAACAAAAATAGGATCAACGTTCCAAGACATCATTGAAAATTAATAATATCGGTTACTTGATAAAATATAAATTAGTTGTATAGAATTTAGTTTCATTTTATGCATTCAATTATATCTGAATATATATTTTTTTCAATTAAAAATTCTGTGATGCTATTTTTGCATACCAACAAAAATAGCATCAACGTTTCAAGTCATCATTAAAAATTAATAATATCGGTTACTTGATAAATTATAAATTAGTTACATAGAATTTATTTTTATTTTAGGCATTCAATTATATATGAATATATATTTTTTTCAATGAAAAATTCTGTGATGCTATTTTTGCATACCAACAAAAATAGCATCAACGTTCCAAGACATCATTGAAAATTAATAATATCGGTTACTTGATAAATTATAAATTAGTTACATAGAATTTATTTTTATTTTAGGCATTCAATTATATATGAATATATATTTTTTTCAATGAAAAATTCTGTGATGCTATTTTTGCATACCAACAAAAATAGGATCAACGTTCCAAGACATCATTGAAAATTAATAATATCGGTTACTTGATAAAATATAAATTAGTTGTATAGAATTTAGTTTCATTTTATGCATTCAATTATATCTGAATATATATTTTTTTCAATTAAAAATTCTGTGATGCTATTTTTGCATACCAACAAAAATAGCATCAACTTTTCAAGTCATCACTAAAAATTAATAATATCGGTTACCTGATAAATTATAAATTAGTTATATAGAATTTAGTTTAATTTTATGCATTCAATTATATATGAATATAATTTTTTTCAATTAAAAATTCTGTGATGCTATTTTTGCATACCAACAAAAATAGCATCAACGTTCCAAGACATCATTGAAAATTAATAATATCGGTTACTTGATAAACTATAAAATAGTTGTATAGAATTTAGTTTAATTTTATGGATTCAATTATATATGAATATATATTTTTTTTAATTAAAAATTCTGTGATTCTATTTTTGCATACCAACAAAAATAGGATCAACGTTCCAAGACATCATTGAAAATTAATAATATCGGTTACTTGATAAATTATAAATTAGTTACATAGAATTTATTTTTATTTTAGGCATTCAATTATATATGAATATATATTTTTTTCAATGAAAAATTCTGTGATGCTATTTTTGCATACCAACAAAAATAGCATCAACGTTCCAAGACATCATTGAAAATTAATAATATCGGTTACTTGATAAAATATAAATTAGTTGTATAGAATTTATTTTTATTTTAGGCATTCAATTATATATGAATATATATTTTTTTCAATGAAAAATTCTGTGATGCTATTTTTGCATACCAACAAAAATAGGATCAACGTTCCAAGACATCATTGAAAATTAATAATATCGGTTACTTGATAAAATATAAATTAGTTGTATAGAATTTAGTTTCATTTTATGCATTCAATTATATATGAATATATATTTTTTTTAATTAAAAATTCTGTGATGCTATTTTTGCATACCAACAAAAATAGGATCAACGTTCCAAGACATCATTGAAAATTAATAATATCGGTTACTTGATAAAATATAAATTAGTTGTATAGAATTTAGTTTCATTTTATGCATTCAATTATATCTGAATATATATTTTTTTCAATTAAAAATTCTGTGATGCTATTTTTGCATACCAACAAAAATAGCATCAACTTTTCAAGTCATCACTAAAAATTAATAATATCGGTTACCTGATAAATTATAAATTAGTTATATAGAATTTAGTTTAATTTTATGCATTCAATTATATATGAATATAATTTTTTTCAATTAAAAATTCTGTGATGCTATTTTTGCATACCAACAAAAATAGCATCAACGTTCCAAGACATCATTGAAAATTAATAATATTGGTTACTTGATAAACTATAAAATAGTTGTATAGAATTTAGTTTAATTTTATGGATTCAATTATATATGAATATATATTTTTTTTAATTAAAAATTCTGTGATTCTATTTTTGCATACCAACAAAAATAGGATCAACGTTCCAAGACATCATTGAAAATTAATAATATCGGTTACTTGATAAATTATAAATTAGTTACATAGAATTTATTTTTATTTTAGGCATTCAATTATATATGAATATATATTTTTTTCAATGAAAAATTCTGTGATGCTATTTTTGCATACCAACAAAAATAGCATCAACGTTCCAAGACATCATTGAAAATTAATAATATCGGTTACTTGATAAAATATAAATTAGTTGTATAGAATTTATTTTTATTTTAGGCATTCAATTATATATGAATATATATTTTTTTCAATGAAAAATTCTGTGATGCTATTTTTGCATACCAACAAAAATAGGATCAACGTTCCAAGACATCATTGAAAATTAATAATATCGGTTACTTGATAAAATATAAATTAGTTGTATAGAATTTAGTTTCATTTTATGCATTCAATTATATATGAATATATATTTTTTTTAATTAAAAATTCTGTGATGCTATTTTTGCATACCAACAAAAATAGGATCAACGTTCCAAGACACCACTGAAAATTAATAATATCGGTTACTTGATAAAATATAAATTAGTTGTATAGAATTTAGTTTAATTTTATGCATTCAATTATATTTGAATATATATTTTTTTCAATTAAAAATTCTGTGATGCTATTTTTGCATACCAACAAAAATAGAATCAAGCAAAAATATCACTTATTTTTCCAATTTTCGACTTGTAGAACGATCAAGTATACTATTCTTTGGATTCTAAGATTTTTTTCAAGTGATTATTTTCAAAGTTGGGAAAAATGAAAAATTATTCTAAGTCCCCATTCGTAGTTCTTTTTGATTCGTATTGCTTCGGCGCAAAGTAGGTAGGGACACTTATGGATTTCTCAATTTTTGGATAGGGACAGCCGGATAGCCGTCATTCAGCATAAAAGCTATTGTTATATGCATAGTTTGATGTGAGGAATGGGAATTGATTGAAATTTTCACCCGCCAATTGCCGGCTGGCCTGATTTTAAGGTTTGAGAATCTTGACAACGATTTTGCATACCGACAAAAATAGCATCAAGCAAAAATATCACTTATTTTTCCAATTTTCGACTTGTAGAACGATCAAGTATACTATTCTTTGGATTCTAAGATTTTTTTCAAGTGATTATTTTCAAAGTTGGGAAAAATGAAAAATTATTCTAAGTCCCCATTCGTAGTTCTTTTTGATTCGTATTGCTTCGGCGCAAAGTAGGTAGGGACACTTATGGATTTCTCAATTTTTGGATAGGGACAGCCGGATAGCCGTCATTCAGCATAAAAGCTATTGTTATATGCATAGTTTGATGTGAGGAATGGGAATTGATTGAAATTTTCACCCGCCAATTGCCGGCTGGCCTGATTTTAAGGTTTGAGAATCTTGACAACGATTTTGCATACCGACAAAAATAGCATCAAGCAAAAATATCACTTATTTTTCCAATTTTCGACTTGTAGAACGATCAAGTATACTATTCTTTGGATTCTATGATTTTTTTCAAGTGATTATTTTCAAAGTTGGGAAAAATGAAAAATTATTCTAAGTCCCCATTCGTAGTTCTTTTTGATTCGTATTGCTTCGGCGCAAAGTAGGTAGGGACACTTATGGATTTCTCAATTTTTGGATAGGGACAGCCGGATAGCCGTCATTCAGCATAAAAGCTATTGTTATATGCATAGTTTGATGTGAGGAATGGGAATTGATTGAAATTTTCACCCGCCAATTGCCGGCTGGCCTGATTTTAAGGTTTGAGAATCTTGACAACGATTTTGCATACCGACAAAAATAGCATCAAGCAAAAATATCACTTATTTTTCCAATTTTCGACTTGTAGAACGATCAAGTATACTATTCCTTGGATTCTAAGATTTTTTTCAAGTGATTATTTTCAAAGTTGGGAAAAATGAAAAATTATTCTAAGTCCCCATTCGTAGTTCTTTTTGATTCGTATTGCTTCGGCGCAAAGTAGGTAGGGACACTTATGGATTTCTCAATTTTTGGATAGGGACAGCCGGATAGCCGTCATTCAGCATAAAAGCTATTGTTATATGCATAGTTTGATGTGAGGAATGGGAATTGATTGAAATTTTCACCCGCCAATTGCCGGCTGGCCTGATTTTAAGGTTTGAGAATCTTGACAACGATTTTGCATACCGACAAAAATAGCATCAAGCAAAAATATCACTTATTTTTCCAATTTTCGACTTGTAGAACGATCAAGTATACTATTCTTTGGATTCTAAGATTTTTTTCAAGTGATTATTTTCAAAGTTGGGAAAAATGAAAAATTATTCTAAGTCCCCATTCGTAGTTCTTTTTGATTCGTATTGCTTCGGCGCAAAGTAGGTAGGGACACTTATGGATTTCTCAATTTTTGGATAGGGACAGCCGGATAGCCGTCATTCAGCATAAAAGCTATTGTTATATGCATAGTTTGATGTGAGGAATGGGAATTGATTGAAATTTTCACCCGCCAATTGCCGGCTGGCCTGATTTTAAGGTTTGAGAATCTTGACAACGATTTTGCATACCGACAAAAATAGCATCAAGCAAAAATATCACTTATTTTTCCAATTTTCGACTTGTAGAACGATCAAGTATACTATTCTTTGGATTCTATGATTTTTTTCAAGTGATTATTTTCAAAGTTGGGAAAAATGAAAAATTATTCTAAGTCCCCATTCGTAGTTCTTTTTGATTCGTATTGCTTCGGCGCAAAGTAGGTAGGGACACTTATGGATTTCTCAATTTTTGGATAGGGACAGCCGGATAGCCGTCATTCAGCATAAAAGCTATTGTTATATGCATAGTTTGATGTGAGGAATGGGAATTGATTGAAATTTTCACCCGCCAATTGCCGGCTGGCCTGATTTTAAGGTTTGAGAATCTTGACAACGATTTTGCATACCGACAAAAATAGCATCAAGCAAAAATATCACTTATTTTTCCAATTTTCGACTTGTAGAACGATCAAGTATACTATTCTTTGGATTCTAAGATTTTTTTCAAGTGATTATTTTCAAAGTTGGGAAAAATGAAAAATTATTCTAAGTCCCCATTCGTAGTTCTTTTTGATTCGTATTGCTTCGGCGCAAAGTAGGTAGGGACACTTATGGATTTCTCAATTTTTGGATAGGGACAGCCGGATAGCCGTCATTCAGCATAAAAGCTATTGTTATATGCATAGTTTGATGTGAGGAATGGGAATTGATTGAAATTTTCACCCGCCAATTGCCGGCTGGCCTGATTTTAAGGTTTGAGAATCTTGACAACGATTTTGCATACCGACAAAAATAGCATCAAGCAAAAATATCACTTATTTTTCCAATTTTCGACTTGTAGAACGATCAAGTATACTATTCTTTGGATTCTATGATTTTTTTCAAGTGATTATTTTCAAAGTTGGGAAAAATGAAAAATTATTCTAAGTCCCCATTCGTAGTTCTTTTTGATTCGTATTGCTTCGGCGCAAAGTAGGTAGGGACACTTATGGATTTCTCAATTTTTGGATAGGGACAGCCGGATAGCCGTCATTCAGCATAAAAGCTATTGTTATATGCATAGTTTGATGTGAGGAATGGGAATTGATTGAAATTTTCACCCGCCAATTGCCGGCTGGCCTGATTTTAAGGTTTGAGAATCTTGACAACGATTTTGCATACCGACAAAAATAGCATCAAGCAAAAATATCACTTATTTTTCCAATTTTCGACTTGTAGAACGATCAAGTATACTATTCCTTGGATTCTAAGATTTTTTTCAAGTGATTATTTTCAAAGTTGGGAAAAATGAAAAATTATTCTAAGTCCCCATTCGTAGTTCTTTTTGATTCGTATTGCTTCGGCGCAAAGTAGGTAGGGACACTTATGGATTTCTCAATTTTTGGATAGGGACAGCCGGATAGCCGTCATTCAGCATAAAAGCTATTGTTATATGCATAGTTTGATGTGAGGAATGGGAATTGATTGAAATTTTCACCCGCCAATTGCCGGCTGGCCTGATTTTAAGGTTTGAGAATCTTGACAACGATTTTGCATACCGACAAAAATAGCATCAAGCAAAAATATCACTTATTTTTCCAATTTTCGACTTGTAGAACGATCAAGTATACTATTCTTTGGATTCTAAGATTTTTTTCAAGTGATTATTTTCAAAGTTGGGAAAAATGAAAAATTATTCTAAGTCCCCATTCGTAGTTCTTTTTGATTCGTATTGCTTCGGCGCAAAGTAGGTAGGGACACTTATGGATTTCTCAATTTTTGGATAGGGACAGCCGGATAGCCGTCATTCAGCATAAAAGCTATTGTTATATGCATAGTTTGATGTGAGGAATGGGAATTGATTGAAATTTTCACCCGCCAATTGCCGGCTGGCCTGATTTTAAGGTTTGAGAATCTTGACAACGATTTTGCATACCGACAAAAATAGCATCAAGCAAAAATATCACTTATTTTTCCAATTTTCGACTTGTAGAACGATCAAGTATACTATTCTTTGGATTCTATGATTTTTTTCAAGTGATTATTTTCAAAGTTGGGAAAAATGAAAAATTATTCTAAGTCCCCATTCGTAGTTCTTTTTGATTCGTATTGCTTCGGCGCAAAGTAGGTAGGGACACTTATGGATTTCTCAATTTTTGGATAGGGACAGCCGGATAGCCGTCATTCAGCATAAAAGCTATTGTTATATGCATAGTTTGATGTGAGGAATGGGAATTGATTGAAATTTTCACCCGCCAATTGCCGGCTGGCCTGATTTTAAGGTTTGAGAATCTTGACAACGATTTTGCATACCGACAAAAATAGCATCAAGCAAAAATATCACTTATTTTTCCAATTTTCGACTTGTAGAACGATCAAGTATACTATTCCTTGGATTCTAAGATTTTTTTCAAGTGATTATTTTCAAAGTTGGGAAAAATGAAAAATTATTCTAAGTCCCCATTCGTAGTTCTTTTTGATTCGTATTGCTTCGGCGCAAAGTAGGTAGGGACACTTATGGATTTCTCAATTTTTGGATAGGGACAGCCGGATAGCCGTCATTCAGCATAAAAGCTATTGTTATATGCATAGTTTGATGTGAGGAATGGGAATTGATTGAAATTTTCACCCGCCAATTGCCGGCTGGCCTGATTTTAAGGTTTGAGAATCTTGACAACGATTTTGCATACCGACAAAAATAGCATCAAGCAAAAATATCACTTATTTTTCCAATTTTCGACTTGTAGAACGATCAAGTATACTATTCTTTGGATTCTAAGATTTTTTTCAAGTGATTATTTTCAAAGTTGGGAAAAATGAAAAATTATTCTAAGTCCCCATTCGTAGTTCTTTTTGATTCGTATTGCTTCGGCGCAAAGTAGGTAGGGACACTTATGGATTTCTCAATTTTTGGATAGGGACAGCCGGATAGCCGTCATTCAGCATAAAAGCTATTGTTATATGCATAGTTTGATGTGAGGAATGGGAATTGATTGAAATTTTCACCCGCCAATTGCCGGCTGGCCTGATTTTAAGGTTTGAGAATCTTGACAACGATTTTGCATACCGACAAAAATAGCATCAAGCAAAAATATCACTTATTTTTCCAATTTTCGACTTGTAGAACGATCAAGTATACTATTCTTTGGATTCTATGATTTTTTTCAAGTGATTATTTTCAAAGTTGGGAAAAATGAAAAATTATTCTAAGTCCCCATTCGTAGTTCTTTTTGATTCGTATTGCTTCGGCGCAAAGTAGGTAGGGACACTTATGGATTTCTCAATTTTTGGATAGGGACAGCCGGATAGCCGTCATTCAGCATAAAAGCTATTGTTATATGCATAGTTTGATGTGAGGAATGGGAATTGATTGAAATTTTCACCCGCCAATTGCCGGCTGGCCTGATTTTAAGGTTTGAGAATCTTGACAACGATTTTGCATACCGACAAAAATAGCATCAAGCAAAAATATCACTTATTTTTCCAATTTTCGACTTGTAGAACGATCAAGTATACTATTCCTTGGATTCTAAGATTTTTTTCAAGTGATTATTTTCAAAGTTGGGAAAAATGAAAAATTATTCTAAGTCCCCATTCGTAGTTCTTTTTGATTCGTATTGCTTCGGCGCAAAGTAGGTAGGGACACTTATGGATTTCTCAATTTTTGGATAGGGACAGCCGGATAGCCGTCATTCAGCATAAAAGCTATTGTTATATGCATAGTTTGATGTGAGGAATGGGAATTGATTGAAATTTTCACCCGCCAATTGCCGGCTGGCCTGATTTTAAGGTTTGAGAATCTTGACAACGATTTTGCATACCGACAAAAATAGCATCAAGCAAAAATATCACTTATTTTTCCAATTTTCGACTTGTAGAACGATCAAGTATACTATTCTTT
Source organism: Diachasmimorpha longicaudata (assembly GCF_034640455.1). Classification (NCBI taxonomy): domain Eukaryota; kingdom Metazoa; phylum Arthropoda; class Insecta; order Hymenoptera; family Braconidae; genus Diachasmimorpha; species Diachasmimorpha longicaudata. The sequence continues at coordinate 3,739 of NW_026974053.1, read as the reverse complement.
GGATTCTAAGATTTTTTTCAAGTGATTATTTTCAAAGTTGGGAAAAATGAAAAATTATTCTAAGTCCCCATTCGTAGTTCTTTTTGATTCGTATTGCTTCGGCGCAAAGTAGGTAGGGACACTTATGGATTTCTCAATTTTTGGATAGGGACAGCCGGATAGCCGTCATTCAGCATAAAAGCTATTGTTATATGCATAGTTTGATGTGAGGAATGGGAATTGATTGAAATTTTCACCCGCCAATTGCCGGCTGGCCTGATTTTAAGGTTTGAGAATCTTGACAACGATTTTGCATACCGACAAAAATAGCATCAAGCAAAAATATCACTTATTTTTCCAATTTTCGACTTGTAGAACGATCAAGTATACTATTCTTTGGATTCTATGATTTTTTTCAAGTGATTATTTTCAAAGTTGGGAAAAATGAAAAATTATTCTAAGTCCCCATTCGTAGTTCTTTTTGATTCGTATTGCTTCGGCGCAAAGTAGGTAGGGACACTTATGGATTTCTCAATTTTTGGATAGGGACAGCCGGATAGCCGTCATTCAGCATAAAAGCTATTGTTATATGCATAGTTTGATGTGAGGAATGGGAATTGATTGAAATTTTCACCCGCCAATTGCCGGCTGGCCTGATTTTAAGGTTTGAGAATCTTGACAACGATTTTGCATACCGACAAAAATAGCATCAAGCAAAAATATCACTTATTTTTCCAATTTTCGACTTGTAGAACGATCAAGTATACTATTCCTTGGATTCTAAGATTTTTTTCAAGTGATTATTTTCAAAGTTGGGAAAAATGAAAAATTATTCTAAGTCCCCATTCGTAGTTCTTTTTGATTCGTATTGCTTCGGCGCAAAGTAGGTAGGGACACTTATGGATTTCTCAATTTTTGGATAGGGACAGCCGGATAGCCGTCATTCAGCATAAAAGCTATTGTTATATGCATAGTTTGATGTGAGGAATGGGAATTGATTGAAATTTTCACCCGCCAATTGCCGGCTGGCCTGATTTTAAGGTTTGAGAATCTTGACAACGATTTTGCATACCGACAAAAATAGCATCAAGCAAAAATATCACTTATTTTTCCAATTTTCGACTTGTAGAACGATCAAGTATACTATTCTTTGGATTCTATGATTTTTTTCAAGTGATTATTTTCAAAGTTGGGAAAAATGAAAAATTATTCTAAGTCCCCATTCGTAGTTCTTTTTGATTCGTATTGCTTCGGCGCAAAGTAGGTAGGGACACTTATGGATTTCTCAATTTTTGGATAGGGACAGCCGGATAGCCGTCATTCAGCATAAAAGCTATTGTTATATGCATAGTTTGATGTGAGGAATGGGAATTGATTGAAATTTTCACCCGCCAATTGCCGGCTGGCCTGATTTTAAGGTTTGAGAATCTTGACAACGATTTTGCATACCGACAAAAATAGCATCAAGCAAAAATATCACTTATTTTTCCAATTTTCGACTTGTAGAACGATCAAGTATACTATTCTTTGGATTCTAAGATTTTTTTCAAGTGATTATTTTCAAAGTTGGGAAAAATGAAAAATTATTCTAAGTCCCCATTCGTAGTTCTTTTTGATTCGTATTGCTTCGGCGCAAAGTAGGTAGGGACACTTATGGATTTCTCAATTTTTGGATAGGGACAGCCGGATAGCCGTCATTCAGCATAAAAGCTATTGTTATATGCATAGTTTGATGTGAGGAATGGGAATTGATTGAAATTTTCACCCGCCAATTGCCGGCTGGCCTGATTTTAAGGTTTGAGAATCTTGACAACGATTTTGCATACCGACAAAAATAGCATCAAGCAAAAATATCACTTATTTTTCCAATTTTCGACTTGTAGAACGATCAAGTATACTATTCTTTGGATTCTAAGATTTTTTTCAAGTGATTATTTTCAAAGTTGGGAAAAATGAAAAATTATTCTAAGTCCCCATTCGTAGTTCTTTTTGATTCGTATTGCTTCGGCGCAAAGTAGGTAGGGACACTTATGGATTTCTCAATTTTTGGATAGGGACAGCCGGATAGCCGTCATTCAGCATAAAAGCTATTGTTATATGCATAGTTTGATGTGAGGAATGGGAATTGATTGAAATTTTCACCCGCCAATTGCCGGCTGGCCTGATTTTAAGGTTTGAGAATCTTGACAACGATTTTGCATACCGACAAAAATAGCATCAAGCAAAAATATCACTTATTTTTCCAATTTTCGACTTGTAGAACGATCAAGTATACTATTCTTTGGATTCTAAGATTTTTTTCAAGTGATTATTTTCAAAGTCGGGAAAAATGAAAAATTATTCTAAGTCCCCATTCGTAGTTCTTTTTGATTCGTATTGCTTCGGCGCAAAGTAGGTAGGGACACTTATGGATTTCTCAATTTTTGGATAGGGACAGCCGGATAGCCGTCATTCAGCATAAAAGCTATTGTTATATGCATAGTTTGATGTGAGGAATGGGAATTGATTGAAATTTTCACCCGCCAATTGCCGGCTGGCCTGATTTTAAGGTTTGAGAATCTTGACAACGATTTTGCATACCGACAAAAATAGCATCAAGCAAAATATCACTTATTTTTCCAATTTTCGACTTGTAGAACGATCAAGTATACTATTCTTTGGATTCTAAGATTTTTTTCAAGTGATTATTTTCAAAGTTGGGAAAAATGAAAAATTATTCTAAGTCCCCATTCGTAGTTCTTTTTGATTCGTATTGCTTCGGCGCAAAGTAGGTAGGGACACTTATGGATTTCTCAATTTTTGGATAGGGACAGCCGGATAGCCGTCATTCAGCATAAAAGCTATTGTTATATGCATAGTTTGATGTGAGGAATGGGAATTGATTGAAATTTTCACCCGCCAATTGCCGGCTGGCCTGATTTTAAGGTTTGAGAATCTTGACAACGATTTTGCATACCGACAAAAATAGCATCAAGCAAAAATATCACTTATTTTTCCAATTTTCGACTTGTAGAACGATCAAGTATACTATTCTTTGGATTCTATGATTTTTTTCAAGTGATTATTTTCAAAGTTGGGAAAAATGAAAAATTATTCTAAGTCCCCATTCGTAGTTCTTTTTGATTCGTATTGCTTCGGCGCAAAGTAGGTAGGGACACTTATGGATTTCTCAATTTTTGGATAGGGACAGCCGGATAGCCGTCATTCAGCATAAAAGCTATTGTTATATGCATAGTTTGATGTGAGGAATGGGAATTGATTGAAATTTCCACCCGCCAATTGCCGGCTGGCCTGATTTTAAGGTTTGAGAATCTTGACAACGATTTTGCATACCGACAAAAATAGCATCAAGCAAAAATATCACTTATTTTTCCAATTTTCGACTTGTAGAACGATCAAGTATACTATTCCTTGGATTCTAAGATTTTTTTCAAGTGATTATTTTCAAAGTTGGGAAAAATGAAAAATTATTCTAAGTCCCCATTCGTAGTTCTTTTTGATTCGTATTGCTTCGGCGCAAAGTAGGTAGGGACACTTATGGATTTCTCAATTTTTGGATAGGGACAGCCGGATAGCCGTCATTCAGCATAAAAGCTATTGTTATATGCATAGTTTGATGTGAGGAATGGGAATTGATTGAAATTTTCACCCGCCAATTGCCGGCTGGCCTGATTTTAAGGTTTGAGAATCTTGACAACGATTTTGCATACCGACAAAAATAGCATCAAGCAAAAATATCACTTATATATCACACGTGAGT
>NW_026974052.1:0-18972 GCF_034640455.1 Diachasmimorpha longicaudata | reverse complement strand
CTCAAACCTTAAAATCAGGCCAGCCGGCAATTGGCGGGTGAAAATTTCAATCAATTCCCATTCCTCACATCAAACTATGCATATAACAATAGCTTTTATGCTGAATGACGGCTATCCGGCTGTCCCTATCCAAAAATTGAGAAATCCATAAGTGTCCCTACCTACTTTGCGCCGAAGCAATACGAATCAAAAAGAACTACGAATGGGGACTTAGAATAATTTTTCATTTTTCCCAACTTTGAAAATAATCACTTGAAAAAAATCTTAGAATCCAAAGAATAGTATACTTGATCGTTCTACAAGTCGAAAATTGGAAAAATAAGTGATATTTTTGCTTGATGCTATTTTTGTCGGTATGCAAAATCGTTGTCAAGATTCTCAAACCTTAAAATCAGGCCAGCCGGCAATTGGCGGGTGAAAATTTCAATCAATTCCCATTCCTCACATCAAACTATGCATATAACAATAGCTTTTATGCTGAATGACGGCTATCCGGCTGTCCCTATCCAAAAATTGAGAAAGCCATAAGTGTCCCTACCTACTTTGCGCCGAAGCAATACGAATCAAAAAGAACTACGAATGGGGACTTAGAATAATTTTTCATTTTTCCCAACTTTGAAAATAATCACTTGAAAAAAATCTTAGAATCCAAAGAATAGTATACTTGATCGTTCTACAAGTCGCAAATTGGAAAAATAAGTGATATTTTTGCTTGATGCTATTTTTGTCGGTATGCAAAATCGTTGTCAAGATTCTCAAACCTTAAAATCAGGCCAGCCGGCAATTGGCGGGTGAAAATTTCAATCAATTCCCATTCCTCACATCAAACTATGCATATAACAATAGCTTTTATGCTGAATAACGGCTATTCGGCTGTCCCTATCCAAAAATTGAGAAATCCATAAGTGTCCCTACCTACTTTGCGCCGAAGCAATACGAATCAAAAAGAACTACGAATGGGGACTTAGAATAATTTTTCATTTTTCCCAACTTTCAAAATAATCACTTGAAAAAAATCTTAGAATCCAAAGAATAGTATACTTGATCGTTCTACAAGTCGAAAATTGGAAAAATAAGTGATATTTTTGCTTGATGCTATTTTTGTCGGTATGCAAAATCGTTGTCAAGATTCTCAAACCTTAAAATCAGGCCAGCCGGCAATTGGCGGGTGAAAATTTCAATCAATTCCCATTCCTCACATCAAACTATGCATATAACAATAGCTTTTATGCTGAATGACGGCTATCCGGCTGTCCCTATCCAAAAATTGAGAAAGCCATAAGTGTCCCTACCTACTTTGCGCCGAAGCAATACGAATCAAAAAGAACTACGAATGGGGACTTAGAATAATTTTTCATTTTTCCCAACTTTGAAAATAATCACTTGAAAAAAATCTTAGAATCCAAAGAATAGTATACTTGATCGTTCTACAAGTCGAAAATTGGAAAAATAAGTGATATTTTTGCTTGATGCTATTTTTGTCGGTATGCAAAATCGTTGTCAAGATTCTCAAACCTTAAAATCAGGCCAGCCGGCAATTGGCGGGTGAAAATTTCAATCAATTCCCATTCCTCACATCAAACTATGCATATAACAATAGCTTTTATGCTGAATGACGGCTATCCGGCTGTCCCTATCCAAAAATTGAGAAAGCCATAAGTGTCCCTACCTACTTTGCGCCGAAGCAATACGAATCAAAAAGAACTACGAATGGGGACTTAGAATAATTTTTCATTTTTCCCAACTTTGAAAATAATCACTTGAAAAAAATCTTAGAATCCAAAGAATAGTATACTTGATCGTTCTACAAGTCGAAAATTGGAAAAATAAGTGATATTTTTGCTTGATGCTATTTTTGTCGGTATGCAAAATCGTTGTCAAGATTCTCAAACCTTAAAATCAGGCCAGCCGGCAATTGGCGGGTGAAAATTTCAATCAATTCCCATTCCTCACATCAAACTATGCATATAACAATAGCTTTTATGCTGAATGACGGCTATCCGGCTGTCCCTATCCAAAAATTGAGAAATCCATAAGTGTCCCTACCTACTTTGCGCCGAAGCAATACGAATCAAAAAGAACTACGAATGGGGACTTAGAATAATTTTTCATTTTTCCCAACTTTGAAAATAATCACTTGAAAAAAATCTTAGAATCCAAAGAATAGTACACTTGATCGTTCTACAAGTCGAAAATTGGAAAAATAAGTGATATTTTTGCTTGATGCTATTTTTGTCGGTATGCAAAATCGTTGTCAAGATTCTCAAACCTTAAAATCAGGCCAGCCGGCAATTGGCGGGTGAAAATTTCAATCAATTCCCATTCCTCACATCAAACTATGCATATAACAATAGCTTTTATGCTGAATGACGGCTATCCGGCTGTCCCTATCCAAAAATTGAGAAATCCATAAGTGTCCCTACCTACTTTGCGCCGAAGCAATACGAATCAAAAAGAACTACGAATGGGGACTTAGAATAATTTTTCATTTTTCCCAACTTTGAAAATAATCACTTGAAAAAAATCTTAGAATCCAAAGAATAGTATACTTGATCGTTCTACAAGTCGAAAATTGGAAAAATAAGTGATATTTTCGCTTGATGCTATTTTTGTCGGTATGCAAAATCGTTGTCAAGATTCTCAAACCTTAAAATCAGGCCAGCCGGCAATTGGCGGGTGAAAATTTCAATCAATTCCCATTCCTCACATCAAACTATGCATATAACAATAGCTTTTATGCTGAATGACGGCTATCCGGCTGTCCCTATCCAAAAATTGAGAAAGCCATAAGTGTCCCTACCTACTTTGCGCCGAAGCAATACGAATCAAAAAGAACTACGAATGGGGACTTAGAATAATTTTTCATTTTTCCCAACTTTGAAAATAATCACTTGAAAAAAATCTTAGAATCCAAAGAATAGTATACTTGATCGTTCTACAAGTCGAAAATTGGAAAAATAAGTGATATTTTTGCTTGATGCTATTTTTGTCGGTATGCAAAATCGTTGTCAAGATTCTCAAACCTTAAAATCAGGCCAGCCGGCAATTGGCGGGTGAAAATTTCAATCAATTCCCATTCCTCACATCAAACTATGCATATAACAATAGCTTTTATGCTGAATGACGGCTATCCGGCTGTCCCTATCCAAATCCCGCAGGGGGTGTAATGGCGGATAAAACCGCCCTTACACACGGGGTGTGACGACCCCGCGGTCCCTGAGTCGAACTTGGTGTAAGGATTGGGATCCCCCTTTTGGGGGGTCTCAATAATTACACCCAGGGGGGTTGTGGGTGCAGGGTGAGTCCCTGTACCCATGGGGGGTTTCGGAGGGTGGGGGTCGCGAATTGGGTCGCGAGGGAGGGCGAAATCGGCCGGTGGAGGGGTGGTTCCACGTGGTGGAGGGGTGGGTCCACGTGGTGGAGGGCGAAATCGACGGGCGGAGGGGCGCGAGACCTACTTACTGGGGGGTTCGGAGGGGGAGGGACGCGGATTCGGTCCCGGTGGGTGGGCCGGACTTAGGGAGACGCGCGGGAGGGCGAAATCGGCTGGTGGAGGGGCGGTCCCACGGGGTGGAGGGCGGAATCGGTTGGTGGACGGGAATTCCACGCGCGGGTGGGGGTTCGGGGGGACAGGCTGCTTCGCAGTGCGAAGGGCATGGACACTGCGGTTCTCGCAAGTGGTTCCAGCCACGCGTTAGTAGTCGGAACCTCCCGCAACGGTGGAGGCCGGCGAAAACGCGACGCCACACGTGGGGGTTGGGTCAGGGGGAGTGGGTGGGTATCCCTCGGAAAAGGGACGGTTCGCGGGGTGGTGCGGGGGAGGGGGGACTGGCTGCTTCGCAGTGCGAAGGGCATGGACATTGCGGTTCTCGCAACTAGTTCCAGCCACGCGCTAGTAGTTGGAACCTCCCGCAACGGTGGAGGCCGGCGAAAACGCGACGCCACACGTGGGGCTGGGTCTCAGGGGGAGTGGGTGGGTATCCCTCGGGAAAGGGACGGTTCGCGGGGCGGGTCGTCGGGTGGGATGGGTGGGTTCCCCCTTTCTGTGGGTCTGCTCCCTCTCTGCTCCTCTTTCGAGGGGAGTCGAGGCGGAGCACTCCTTCAGCGCCTCCACCGGGCCCCGATCCGAGCTCCCCAGCTCGGCGGGAGCCGGGAGGCCCCCTCCCAGGGACGGTGCTCAGCGTCCCGAGCTACCCAGCTCGGTGCCGCGGGGAACCGCCCCATCTAACCCTTAATCCTCTTATTCATTCTTTTTCTTGTACTTTTCAGCTTTTCAGCTCTTGCCTTTCGGCACGGCCGGCGACCGTCTCGTCAACCAAACTTCAACCATGGCAGAGCATCTTTGCAAATCTTGTCCGGAGGCTAAACTGCCCCCAATCGGATCTCCGGGGGGGCACAATGATGCGTCCGTCGTGCGGCGAAGTCTGCGCATCGCTTCACAGCATGCCAGAGGAACACCACCAGCGACTACATCGAGGGACCCAAGGAGGGTGGTGCCCTCAAGGGTTCGTAGTCGCCCGCCGTGCGCCGGGGTACTGCCCTCCCGACGAGGGAAAGGTTCCAGCCTTCGTGCTGTCCATGAGGACGTCGAGGACGTCGCAGACATCGAGGGACTGACTGCGCAGCCGAGTCAGCCAACGCCTGGATCTTCAAGAACTTCGACCGGTGAGTCCACTCAATTATTAGGTAGGGTTCGCGAGTGCCACGTTAGTTTAAGTAGGATCGATAGTCATCGCGTCGAGACCGGAGGCTCACCGGTACCCCCCGTTCCAATAGGTCATCCTCCCCGGACCCCTGCGATCGAGGGACCGGGCGCGCAACGCGACGTTAGAATACTGCAATTGAACATGTCCCGCTCAATTGCAGTAACCGGGGAGGTCTTCCAGTTAATTCGCAAAGAGCGTTTGGACATATTGCTGCTCCAAGAGCCGTATGCCATTCGTGAGGCGAACACCTGGGCCATCCGCGGCCTAGGAGTCGGAATGCGTATTGCCGCGAGCTCAACGGAGCGACCGTGGGCGGCCGTCGTTGCGTGCAACTCCATCGTGGAGATTGCTTACGTGTCCCAATTAAGTACTGCACATTGCGTTTGTGCTGAAGCCCGCGTCCCCGGTGGATCCTTCTTCGTCGTCTCCAGTTATTTTCAATACTCGGACGACATAGAAATCCACCTGAGGCAGCTTGAAAAGGTTCTCAGCTGTCTCAGGGGTCGCCGCGTTCTGGTGGCGGCCGATTCCAACGCCCAACACTCCCTTTGGAGCCCCAGGACCACTGACCGTGGTGTCCTCCTGGGTGAGCTCATCGAGTCTTTCGGTCTCCGCGTCGCGAATGATGCTAGGCAGGGCCCCACCTTCAGGAGTGCCGCAGGTACGTCGTTCATCGACGTCACACTGGCCACTCCTGGCATGTATAAATTCATACGTGCATGGAGGTTGGAGGACGAGTGGTCCACCGGTGACCACACGTCGGTTTTCTTTCGTTTAGCGATCCGGAGTTCCTCACAGCGCGTCAATAACTCGGGAGTCGGCGAGGGCTCTACCATGCGGTTCAACGTTCGTCGGGCCGACTGGGAAAAGTTCGAAGCGACCCTCGATGAGGAGGCCCGTGAGAAACTCGTGGACCATCCGCTGGATTCTACAGCGGATGTTGAGAGAATGGCAGAAGTACTGGGTGACGTACTCACCAAAGCCTGCCAAGATTCGATGCCGCGCCGCAGAAATTATCGTCGCGCGAATCCGTGGTGGACCGAGGAGCTGACCAGCAAACGCAAACTGGTCAGTCGTCTCCGAAACGGCTACCGAAGGGAGACTAACCCTGACGCGCGAAAGATTAAACAGAGCAGGTACCGTGTAGTCCTGCGATCGTATACCAGGCTACTTAGGACAACTAAAGAAAATAGCTGGCGCGGTTACATAACGACGGAAAGCAACGCGAATCCCTGGGGCTTTCACTATAAATACGCGGCTGATAAATTGCGCGTAGGCACGGTCCTCAGCACACTTAGAACCGCGAATGGCACGACACTTACAATGCGTGAGACTGCTGAGGTCCTGTTGGACACACACGTACCCGACGACGACCCCAACGCCGACACACCGGAACAGAGAGACATCCGCGAACGCGTGAAGAACCTAAGGGTTCAAACAGAGGACGCACGAGACTTGACGGACGACCAACTTAAGGGTCTCGTAAAGACCCTTAAGAACGACAAAGCCCCAGGATGCGATTTAGTTGAAGTTAGGGTCCTAAAAGTCGCGGTCATGAGGATGCCTCACATCTTCACGCGACTCTTCAACGCCTGCCTTAAGCACGGCGTTTTCCCCACAGTTTGGAAAGTCGGCACACTTCGTGCTCTCCTCAAAGGAGTTCACAAGGATGTGTCCGACCCCAAATCGTACCGTCCCATTTGCCTCTTGTCGGTTGTCGGGAAATTTTTCGAAAAGGTCCTTCACGGGATCCTTACGGCGAAAGTCCTTACCGAGGACAAAATATCAGGACGTCAATATGGCTTTCTGCCTGGACGATCCACGGAAGACGCGATAGTAGAGTTGCGTGAATTAGTCGAGCGCGGTAACGACAAGAGGTACGTCATTGGACTCCTATTCGATATCTCAGGAGCCTTTGACAACGTGTGGTGGCCCCTAGTCCTCCAGTCTTTGGCGGATCGAGACTGCCCGAAGAATGTCTTTGAAGTGCTCCGGAGCTACTTCGACAATCGGACTGTCAAGATCGCCTGGAGCGACCAAGAGGTTTCCAAGCCGGCCACCCGGGGCTGTCCGCAAGGATCAGTCCTCGGCCCCGCTTGCTGGAATCTCATGTTCGATGCCCTCCTCAAGAGCATCGAGCAGAATTTTGGTGACATCGAAGTCGCCTACGCGGACGACCTTATCGCGGTCGTATCGGCCGACTCGCGTAAGGAAATAGAGAGGATAGGCCGAGCCGTCGCCGAACACATCGCGTCGTGGTGCGCGTCAGCGAAGCTCGAACTGTCGAGGAGCAAGACAGAGGCAATTGTCCTGTCATGCAACTCGCAGAAGAGAGCGCCGCTGGCACGGTATAGGTGGGATCGGGCGCGAAGGACACGCCGACGCGTGAAACCGGTGTTGGACATCCGCCCACCCGAGATTAGGCTCGACGGGGAGAAAATTAAATTCAAGGAGAGCGTGAGGTACCTCGGGGTACATTTTAATAGAAACATGCGGGTCCGGACCCATACAAAATATATACAGGAAAAGGCTAGAGTCCTTTTCACTCGGCTATCGGCCCTAATGCACAAGCATTGGGGGCTCCGATACCGATCGGTTAAAGTCGTTTTTCAGGGCGTTTTTCAGGCTGTCGCGTCGTATGCAGCCCACGGGTGGGTGGACCGTTGCACACCGTACGACTGGAAGAAACTCCGTACCGCGCAGAGGAGCGCGCTGCTGACGGTGACTGGCGCGTATAGGACGGCTTCACACGAAGCACTCTGCGCAGCGGCGGGGGTGCTTCCTGTGGACCTATTATTGAGGGAAAGAGCAGCGCGCTACCAAGCCAAGAAAGGCATTGCGGTCAGAATAGGCGATGTAGAAATAGACCCCGCGAATCCGCGCGTTGATGACAACGGCCGCCCGATCGAGGCCGTCGAGGATATAAAGGCAGAGATCCGGAATCTCTGGAGGGATAGGTTTGAGCGGGCTTCAACCGGGAGGAACACCTTTGCGTTCTTCCCCGATACTGCGGCGCGCCTGGACGCTAAGTGGGTCGAGTGCGACCACTGGGTCTCGCAGGTCCTGACAGGGCATGGGCAATTCCGGTCTTATCTTCATGACCGGTGCCTTGCCCAGTCACGCAACTGCGAGTGCGACCAGGCTGAAGACACAGTCCAGCACTTCATTATGGACTGTCCGATATATGCACCACAGCGAGAGTGCATCGCGGGAATAATCGGGAATCGCCCCTGGCCCCAGGCGGCACAAGCGCTAGTGTCGTCCAGGGAGTCATTCGCCGTGTTCGCGGATTTTTGCAAGGAATGCATGTGGCTAAAATGCGTGGAAGAGTACGCGGAAATTAGAAATCGCGGCGACGATGAGTGAATGAATGAATGGGACCAACCAGCTCTCGTTGTCGGAGATGAGAGTCGTGGGATAGGAACCCGGTAACCTTCTCCGGGTAACCCTGTCCCGGTTGGAGATTTGAATGAGTATTAGAGTCACCTCTTCTCTTTTCCTCCTATTCTTTTATTCTATTTCTTTTAACCCCAAATACCCCTATCCACTTTTCACATTCTGGGTGTCAGGCTGACACCAAGGACCACCGCCCCGAGGTTCCCCGCGGGAGCCATGCCTGCGTCAGTCACTTGTGACCTGGCGCCGTCATGGTTGCAAAGTGTCCTTCGGCCATCTGAACCGGCTGACAGTATGGATTTTTCCAAACCCCCCCTAGGCAGTGGGTAATGGCCTAAGTGTTTGTTATTATGTAAGTAGAGTAGATTAATAGGCCATGCGAGGTTTCCGAAAACCATAACCTGGCAAGGTTGTTTTCATAATACCGCATTGAGTGTCCCTATCCAAAAATTGAGAAAGCCATAAGTGTCCCTACCTACTTTGCGCCGAAGCAATACGAATCAAAAAGAACTACGAATGGGGACTTAGAATAATTTTTCATTTTTCCCAACTTTGAAAATAATCACTTGAAAAAAATCTTAGAATCCAAAGAATAGTATACTTGATCGTTCTACAAGTCGAAAATTGGAAAAATAAGTGATATTTTTGCTTGATGCTATTTTTGTCGGTATGCAAAATCGTTGTCAAGATTCTCAAACCTTAAAATCAGGCCAGCCGGCAATTGGCGGGTGAAAATTTCAATCAATTCCCATTCCTCACATCAAACTATGCATATAACAATAGCTTTTATGCTGAATGACGGCTATCCGGCTGTCCCTATCCAAAAATTGAGAAATCCATAAGTGTCCCTACCTACTTTGCGCCGAAGCAATACGAATCAAAAAGAACTACGAATGGGGACTTAGAATAATTTTTCATTTTTCCCAACTTTGAAAATAATCACTTGAAAAAAATCTTAGAATCCAAAGAATAGTACACTTGATCGTTCTACAAGTCGAAAATTGGAAAAATAAGTGATATTTTTGCTTGATGCTATTTTTGTCGGTATGCAAAATCGTTGTCAAGATTCTCAAACCTTAAAATCAGGCCAGCCGGCAATTGGCGGGTGAAAATTTCAATCAATTCCCATTCCTCACATCAAACTATGCATATAACAATAGCTTTTATGCTGAATGACGGCTATCCGGCTGTCCCTATCCAAAAATTGAGAAATCCATAAGTGTCCCTACCTACTTTGCGCCGAAGCAATACGAATCAAAAAGAACTACGAATGGGGACTTAGAATAATTTTTCATTTTTCCCAACTTTGAAAATAATCACTTGAAAAAAATCTTAGAATCCAAAGAATAGTATACTTGATCGTTCTACAAGTCGAAAATTGGAAAAATAAGTGATATTTTCGCTTGATGCTATTTTTGTCGGTATGCAAAATCGTTGTCAAGATTCTCAAACCTTAAAATCAGGCCAGCCGGCAATTGGCGGGTGAAAATTTCAATCAATTCCCATTCCTCACATCAAACTATGCATATAACAATAGCTTTTATGCTGAATGACGGCTATCCGGCTGTCCCTATCCAAAAATTGAGAAAGCCATAAGTGTCCCTACCTACTTTGCGCCGAAGCAATACGAATCAAAAAGAACTACGAATGGGGACTTAGAATAATTTTTCATTTTTCCCAACTTTGAAAATAATCACTTGAAAAAAATCTTAGAATCCAAAGAATAGTACACTTGATCGTTCTACAAGTCGAAAATTGGAAAAATAAGTGATATTTTTGCTTGATGCTATTTTTGTCGGTATGCAAAATCGTTGTCAAGATTCTCAAACCTTAAAATCAGGCCAGCCGGCAATTGGCGGGTGAAAATTTCAATCAATTCCCATTCCTCACATCAAACTATGCATATAACAATAGCTTTTATGCTGAATGACGGCTATCCGGCTGTCCCTATCCAAAAATTGAGAAAGCCATAAGTGTCCCTACCTACTTTGCGCCGAAGCAATACGAATCAAAAAGAACTACGAATGGGGACTTAGAATAATTTTTCATTTTTCCCAACTTTGAAAATAATCACTTGAAAAAAATCTTAGAATCCAAAGAATAGTATACTTGATCGTTCTACAAGTCGAAAATTGGAAAAATAAGTGATATTTTTGCTTGATGCTATTTTTGTCGGTATGCAAAATCGTTGTCAAGATTCTCAAACCTTAAAATCAGGCCAGCCGGCAATTGGCGGGTGAAAATTTCAATCAATTCCCATTCCTCACATCAAACTATGCATATAACAATAGCTTTTATGCTGAATGACGGCTATCCGGCTGTCCCTATCCAAAAATTGAGAAATCCATAAGTGTCCCTACCTACTTTGCGCCGAAGCAATACGAATCAAAAAGAACTACGAATGGGGACTTAGAATAATTTTTCATTTTTCCCAACTTTGAAAATAATCACTTGAAAAAAATCTTAGAATCCAAAGAATAGTATACTTGATCGTTCTACAAGTCGAAAATTGGAAAAATAAGTGATATTTTTGCTTGATGCTATTTTTGTCGGTATGCAAAATCGTTGTCAAGATTCTCAAACCTTAAAATCAGGCCAGCCGGCAATTGGCGGGTGAAAATTTCAATCAATTCCCATTCCTCACATCAAACTATGCATATAACAATAGCTTTTATGCTGAATGACGGCTATCCGGCTGTCCCTATCCAAAAATTGAGAAAGCCATAAGTGTCCCTACCTACTTTGCGCCGAAGCAATACGAATCAAAAAGAACTACGAATGGGGACTTAGAATAATTTTTCATTTTTCCCAACTTTGAAAATAATCACTTGAAAAAAATCTTAGAATCCAAAGAATAGTATACTTGATCGTTCTACAAGTCGCAAATTGGAAAAATAAGTGATATTTTTGCTTGATGCTATTTTTGTCGGTATGCAAAATCGTTGTCAAGATTCTCAAACCTTAAAATCAGGCCAGCCGGCAATTGGCGGGTGAAAATTTCAATCAATTCCCATTCCTCACATCAAACTATGCATATAACAATAGCTTTTATGCTGAATAACGGCTATTCGGCTGTCCCTATCCAAAAATTGAGAAATCCATAAGTGTCCCTACCTACTTTGCGCCGAAGCAATACGAATCAAAAAGAACTACGAATGGGGACTTAGAATAATTTTTCATTTTTCCCAACTTTCAAAATAATCACTTGAAAAAAATCTTAGAATCCAAAGAATAGTATACTTGATCGTTCTACAAGTCGAAAATTGGAAAAATAAGTGATATTTTTGCTTGATGCTATTTTTGTCGGTATGCAAAATCGTTGTCAAGATTCTCAAACCTTAAAATCAGGCCAGCCGGCAATTGGCGGGTGAAAATTTCAATCAATTCCCATTCCTCACATCAAACTATGCATATAACAATAGCTTTTATGCTGAATGACGGCTATCCGGCTGTCCCTATCCAAAAATTGAGAAAGCCATAAGTGTCCCTACCTACTTTGCGCCGAAGCAATACGAATCAAAAAGAACTACGAATGGGGACTTAGAATAATTTTTCATTTTTCCCAACTTTGAAAATAATCACTTGAAAAAAATCTTAGAATCCAAAGAATAGTATACTTGATCGTTCTACAAGTCGAAAATTGGAAAAATAAGTGATATTTTTGCTTGATGCTATTTTTGTCGGTATGCAAAATCGTTGTCAAGATTCTCAAACCTTAAAATCAGGCCAGCCGGCAATTGGCGGGTGAAAATTTCAATCAATTCCCATTCCTCACATCAAACTATGCATATAACAATAGCTTTTATGCTGAATGACGGCTATCCGGCTGTCCCTATCCAAAAATTGAGAAAGCCATAAGTGTCCCTACCTACTTTGCGCCGAAGCAATACGAATCAAAAAGAACTACGAATGGGGACTTAGAATAATTTTTCATTTTTCCCAACTTTGAAAATAATCACTTGAAAAAAATCTTAGAATCCAAAGAATAGTATACTTGATCGTTCTACAAGTCGAAAATTGGAAAAATAAGTGATATTTTTGCTTGATGCTATTTTTGTCGGTATGCAAAATCGTTGTCAAGATTCTCAAACCTTAAAATCAGGCCAGCCGGCAATTGGCGGGTGAAAATTTCAATCAATTCCCATTCCTCACATCAAACTATGCATATAACAATAGCTTTTATGCTGAATGACGGCTATCCGGCTGTCCCTATCCAAAAATTGAGAAATCCATAAGTGTCCCTACCTACTTTGCGCCGAAGCAATACGAATCAAAAAGAACTACGAATGGGGACTTAGAATAATTTTTCATTTTTCCCAACTTTGAAAATAATCACTTGAAAAAAATCTTAGAATCCAAAGAATAGTACACTTGATCGTTCTACAAGTCGAAAATTGGAAAAATAAGTGATATTTTTGCTTGATGCTATTTTTGTCGGTATGCAAAATCGTTGTCAAGATTCTCAAACCTTAAAATCAGGCCAGCCGGCAATTGGCGGGTGAAAATTTCAATCAATTCCCATTCCTCACATCAAACTATGCATATAACAATAGCTTTTATGCTGAATGACGGCTATCCGGCTGTCCCTATCCAAAAATTGAGAAATCCATAAGTGTCCCTACCTACTTTGCGCCGAAGCAATACGAATCAAAAAGAACTACGAATGGGGACTTAGAATAATTTTTCATTTTTCCCAACTTTGAAAATAATCACTTGAAAAAAATCTTAGAATCCAAAGAATAGTATACTTGATCGTTCTACAAGTCGAAAATTGGAAAAATAAGTGATATTTTCGCTTGATGCTATTTTTGTCGGTATGCAAAATCGTTGTCAAGATTCTCAAACCTTAAAATCAGGCCAGCCGGCAATTGGCGGGTGAAAATTTCAATCAATTCCCATTCCTCACATCAAACTATGCATATAACAATAGCTTTTATGCTGAATGACGGCTATCCGGCTGTCCCTATCCAAAAATTGAGAAAGCCATAAGTGTCCCTACCTACTTTGCGCCGAAGCAATACGAATCAAAAAGAACTACGAATGGGGACTTAGAATAATTTTTCATTTTTCCCAACTTTGAAAATAATCACTTGAAAAAAATCTTAGAATCCAAAGAATAGTATACTTGATCGTTCTACAAGTCGAAAATTGGAAAAATAAGTGATATTTTTGCTTGATGCTATTTTTGTCGGTATGCAAAATCGTTGTCAAGATTCTCAAACCTTAAAATCAGGCCAGCCGGCAATTGGCGGGTGAAAATTTCAATCAATTCCCATTCCTCACATCAAACTATGCATATAACAATAGCTTTTATGCTGAATGACGGCTATCCGGCTGTCCCTATCCAAATCCCGCAGGGGGTGTAATGGCGGATAAAACCGCCCTTACACACGGGGTGTGACGACCCCGCGGTCCCTGAGTCGAACTTGGTGTAAGGATTGGGATCCCCCTTTTGGGGGGTCTCAATAATTACACCCAGGGGGGTTGTGGGTGCAGGGTGAGTCCCTGTACCCATGGGGGGTTTCGGAGGGTGGGGGTCGCGAATTGGGTCGCGAGGGAGGGCGAAATCGGCCGGTGGAGGGGTGGTTCCACGTGGTGGAGGGGTGGGTCCACGTGGTGGAGGGCGAAATCGACGGGCGGAGGGGCGCGAGACCTACTTACTGGGGGGTTCGGAGGGGGAGGGACGCGGATTCGGTCCCGGTGGGTGGGCCGGACTTAGGGAGACGCGCGGGAGGGCGAAATCGGCTGGTGGAGGGGCGGTCCCACGGGGTGGAGGGCGGAATCGGTTGGTGGACGGGAATTCCACGCGCGGGTGGGGGTTCGGGGGGACAGGCTGCTTCGCAGTGCGAAGGGCATGGACACTGCGGTTCTCGCAAGTGGTTCCAGCCACGCGTTAGTAGTCGGAACCTCCCGCAACGGTGGAGGCCGGCGAAAACGCGACGCCACACGTGGGGGTTGGGTCAGGGGGAGTGGGTGGGTATCCCTCGGAAAAGGGACGGTTCGCGGGGTGGTGCGGGGGAGGGGGGACTGGCTGCTTCGCAGTGCGAAGGGCATGGACATTGCGGTTCTCGCAACTAGTTCCAGCCACGCGCTAGTAGTTGGAACCTCCCGCAACGGTGGAGGCCGGCGAAAACGCGACGCCACACGTGGGGCTGGGTCTCAGGGGGAGTGGGTGGGTATCCCTCGGGAAAGGGACGGTTCGCGGGGCGGGTCGTCGGGTGGGATGGGTGGGTTCCCCCTTTCTGTGGGTCTGCTCCCTCTCTGCTCCTCTTTCGAGGGGAGTCGAGGCGGAGCACTCCTTCAGCGCCTCCACCGGGCCCCGATCCGAGCTCCCCAGCTCGGCGGGAGCCGGGAGGCCCCCTCCCAGGGACGGTGCTCAGCGTCCCGAGCTACCCAGCTCGGTGCCGCGGGGAACCGCCCCATCTAACCCTTAATCCTCTTATTCATTCTTTTTCTTGTACTTTTCAGCTTTTCAGCTCTTGCCTTTCGGCACGGCCGGCGACCGTCTCGTCAACCAAACTTCAACCATGGCAGAGCATCTTTGCAAATCTTGTCCGGAGGCTAAACTGCCCCCAATCGGATCTCCGGGGGGGCACAATGATGCGTCCGTCGTGCGGCGAAGTCTGCGCATCGCTTCACAGCATGCCAGAGGAACACCACCAGCGACTACATCGAGGGACCCAAGGAGGGTGGTGCCCTCAAGGGTTCGTAGTCGCCCGCCGTGCGCCGGGGTACTGCCCTCCCGACGAGGGAAAGGTTCCAGCCTTCGTGCTGTCCATGAGGACGTCGAGGACGTCGCAGACATCGAGGGACTGACTGCGCAGCCGAGTCAGCCAACGCCTGGATCTTCAAGAACTTCGACCGGTGAGTCCACTCAATTATTAGGTAGGGTTCGCGAGTGCCACGTTAGTTTAAGTAGGATCGATAGTCATCGCGTCGAGACCGGAGGCTCACCGGTACCCCCCGTTCCAATAGGTCATCCTCCCCGGACCCCTGCGATCGAGGGACCGGGCGCGCAACGCGACGTTAGAATACTGCAATTGAACATGTCCCGCTCAATTGCAGTAACCGGGGAGGTCTTCCAGTTAATTCGCAAAGAGCGTTTGGACATATTGCTGCTCCAAGAGCCGTATGCCATTCGTGAGGCGAACACCTGGGCCATCCGCGGCCTAGGAGTCGGAATGCGTATTGCCGCGAGCTCAACGGAGCGACCGTGGGCGGCCGTCGTTGCGTGCAACTCCATCGTGGAGATTGCTTACGTGTCCCAATTAAGTACTGCACATTGCGTTTGTGCTGAAGCCCGCGTCCCCGGTGGATCCTTCTTCGTCGTCTCCAGTTATTTTCAATACTCGGACGACATAGAAATCCACCTGAGGCAGCTTGAAAAGGTTCTCAGCTGTCTCAGGGGTCGCCGCGTTCTGGTGGCGGCCGATTCCAACGCCCAACACTCCCTTTGGAGCCCCAGGACCACTGACCGTGGTGTCCTCCTGGGTGAGCTCATCGAGTCTTTCGGTCTCCGCGTCGCGAATGATGCTAGGCAGGGCCCCACCTTCAGGAGTGCCGCAGGTACGTCGTTCATCGACGTCACACTGGCCACTCCTGGCATGTATAAATTCATACGTGCATGGAGGTTGGAGGACGAGTGGTCCACCGGTGACCACACGTCGGTTTTCTTTCGTTTAGCGATCCGGAGTTCCTCACAGCGCGTCAATAACTCGGGAGTCGGCGAGGGCTCTACCATGCGGTTCAACGTTCGTCGGGCCGACTGGGAAAAGTTCGAAGCGACCCTCGATGAGGAGGCCCGTGAGAAACTCGTGGACCATCCGCTGGATTCTACAGCGGATGTTGAGAGAATGGCAGAAGTACTGGGTGACGTACTCACCAAAGCCTGCCAAGATTCGATGCCGCGCCGCAGAAATTATCGTCGCGCGAATCCGTGGTGGACCGAGGAGCTGACCAGCAAACGCAAACTGGTCAGTCGTCTCCGAAACGGCTACCGAAGGGAGACTAACCCTGACGCGCGAAAGATTAAACAGAGCAGGTACCGTGTAGTCCTGCGATCGTATACCAGGCTACTTAGGACAACTAAAGAAAATAGCTGGCGCGGTTACATAACGACGGAAAGCAACGCGAATCCCTGGGGCTTTCACTATAAATACGCGGCTGATAAATTGCGCGTAGGCACGGTCCTCAGCACACTTAGAACCGCGAATGGCACGACACTTACAATGCGTGAGACTGCTGAGGTCCTGTTGGACACACACGTACCCGACGACGACCCCAACGCCGACACACCGGAACAGAGAGACATCCGCGAACGCGTGAAGAACCTAAGGGTTCAAACAGAGGACGCACGAGACTTGACGGACGACCAACTTAAGGGTCTCGTAAAGACCCTTAAGAACGACAAAGCCCCAGGATGCGATTTAGTTGAAGTTAGGGTCCTAAAAGTCGCGGTCATGAGGATGCCTCACATCTTCACGCGACTCTTCAACGCCTGCCTTAAGCACGGCGTTTTCCCCACAGTTTGGAAAGTCGGCACACTTCGTGCTCTCCTCAAAGGAGTTCACAAGGATGTGTCCGACCCCAAATCGTACCGTCCCATTTGCCTCTTGTCGGTTGTCGGGAAATTTTTCGAAAAGGTCCTTCACGGGATCCTTACGGCGAAAGTCCTTACCGAGGACAAAATATCAGGACGTCAATATGGCTTTCTGCCTGGACGATCCACGGAAGACGCGATAGTAGAGTTGCGTGAATTAGTCGAGCGCGGTAACGACAAGAGGTACGTCATTGGACTCCTATTCGATATCTCAGGAGCCTTTGACAACGTGTGGTGGCCCCTAGTCCTCCAGTCTTTGGCGGATCGAGACTGCCCGAAGAATGTCTTTGAAGTGCTCCGGAGCTACTTCGACAATCGGACTGTCAAGATCGCCTGGAGCGACCAAGAGGTTTCCAAGCCGGCCACCCGGGGCTGTCCGCAAGGATCAGTCCTCGGCCCCGCTTGCTGGAATCTCATGTTCGATGCCCTCCTCAAGAGCATCGAGCAGAATTTTGGTGACATCGAAGTCGCCTACGCGGACGACCTTATCGCGGTCGTATCGGCCGACTCGCGTAAGGAAATAGAGAGGATAGGCCGAGCCGTCGCCGAACACATCGCGTCGTGGTGCGCGTCAGCGAAGCTCGAACTGTCGAGGAGCAAGACAGAGGCAATTGTCCTGTCATGCAACTCGCAGAAGAGAGCGCCGCTGGCACGGTATAGGTGGGATCGGGCGCGAAGGACACGCCGACGCGTGAAACCGGTGTTGGACATCCGCCCACCCGAGATTAGGCTCGACGGGGAGAAAATTAAATTCAAGGAGAGCGTGAGGTACCTCGGGGTACATTTTAATAGAAACATGCGGGTCCGGACCCATACAAAATATATACAGGAAAAGGCTAGAGTCCTTTTCACTCGGCTATCGGCCCTAATGCACAAGCATTGGGGGCTCCGATACCGATCGGTTAAAGTCGTTTTTCAGGGCGTTTTTCAGGCTGTCGCGTCGTATGCAGCCCACGGGTGGGTGGACCGTTGCACACCGTACGACTGGAAGAAACTCCGTACCGCGCAGAGGAGCGCGCTGCTGACGGTGACTGGCGCGTATAGGACGGCTTCACACGAAGCACTCTGCGCAGCGGCGGGGGTGCTTCCTGTGGACCTATTATTGAGGGAAAGAGCAGCGCGCTACCAAGCCAAGAAAGGCATTGCGGTCAGAATAGGCGATGTAGAAATAGACCCCGCGAATCCGCGCGTTGATGACAACGGCCGCCCGATCGAGGCCGTCGAGGATATAAAGGCAGAGATCCGGAATCTCTGGAGGGATAGGTTTGAGCGGGCTTCAACCGGGAGGAACACCTTTGCGTTCTTCCCCGATACTGCGGCGCGCCTGGACGCTAAGTGGGTCGAGTGCGACCACTGGGTCTCGCAGGTCCTGACAGGGCATGGGCAATTCCGGTCTTATCTTCATGACCGGTGCCTTGCCCAGTCACGCAACTGCGAGTGCGACCAGGCTGAAGACACAGTCCAGCACTTCATTATGGACTGTCCGATATATGCACCACAGCGAGAGTGCATCGCGGGAATAATCGGGAATCGCCCCTGGCCCCAGGCGGCACAAGCGCTAGTGTCGTCCAGGGAGTCATTCGCCGTGTTCGCGGATTTTTGCAAGGAATGCATGTGGCTAAAATGCGTGGAAGAGTACGCGGAAATTAGAAATCGCGGCGACGATGAGTGAATGAATGAATGGGACCAACCAGCTCTCGTTGTCGGAGATGAGAGTCGTGGGATAGGAACCCGGTAACCTTCTCCGGGTAACCCTGTCCCGGTTGGAGATTTGAATGAGTATTAGAGTCACCTCTTCTCTTTTCCTCCTATTCTTTTATTCTATTTCTTTTAACCCCAAATACCCCTATCCACTTTTCACATTCTGGGTGTCAGGCTGACACCAAGGACCACCGCCCCGAGGTTCCCCGCGGGAGCCATGCCTGCGTCAGTCACTTGTGACCTGGCGCCGTCATGGTTGCAAAGTGTCCTTCGGCCATCTGAACCGGCTGACAGTATGGATTTTTCCAAACCCCCCCTAGGCAGTGGGTAATGGCCTAAGTGTTTGTTATTATGTAAGTAGAGTAGATTAATAGGCCATGCGAGGTTTCCGAAAACCATAACCTGGCAAGGTTGTTTTCATAATACCGCATTGAGTGTCCCTATCCAAAAATTGAGAAAGCCATAAGTGTCCCTACCTACTTTGCGCCGAAGCAATACGAATCAAAAAGAACTACGAATGGGGACTTAGAATAATTTTTCATTTTTCCCAACTTTGAAAATAATCACTTG
>NW_026974051.1:7500-18977 GCF_034640455.1 Diachasmimorpha longicaudata | reverse complement strand
CACTCACGTGTGATATAAGAATAGTATACTTGATCGTTCTACAAGTCGAAAATTGGAAAAATAAGTGATATTTTTGCTTGATGCTATTTTTGTCGGTATGCAAAATCGTTGTCAAGATTCTCAAACCTTAAAATCAGGCCAGCCGGCAATTGGCGGGTGAAAATTTCAATCAATTCCCATTCCTCACATCAAACTATGCATATAACAATAGCTTTTATGCTGAATGACGGCTATCCGGCTGTCCCTATCCAAAAATTGAGAAATCCATAAGTGTCCCTACCTACTTTGCGCCGAAGCAATACGAATCAAAAAGAACTACGAATGGGGACTTAGAATAATTTTTCATTTTTCCCAACTTTGAAAATAATCACTTGAAAAAAATCTTAGAATCCAAAGAATAGTATACTTGATCGTTCTACAAGTCGAAAATTGGAAAAATAAGTGATATTTTTGCTTGATGCTATTTTTGTCGGTATGCAAAATCGTTGTCAAGATTCTCAAACCTTAAAATCAGGCCAGCCGGCAATTGGCGGGTGAAAATTTCAATCAATTCCCATTCCTCACATCAAACTATGCATATAACAATAGCTTTTATGCTGAATGACGGCTATCCGGCTGTCCCTATCCAAAAATTGAGAAATCCATAAGTGTCCCTACCTACTTTGCGCCGAAGCAATACGAATCAAAAAGAACTACGAATGGGGACTTAGAATAATTTTTCATTTTTCCCAACTTTGAAAATAATCACTTGAAAAAAATCTTAGAATCCAAAGAATAGTATACTTGATCGTTCTACAAGTCGAAAATTGGAAAAATAAGTGATATTTTTGCTTGATGCTATTTTTGTCGGTATGCAAAATCGTTGTCAAGATTCTCAAACCTTAAAATCAGGCCAGCCGGCAATTGGCGGGTGAAAATTTCAATCAATTCCCATTCCTCACATCAAACTATGCATATAACAATAGCTTTTATGCTGAATGACGGCTATCCGGCTGTCCCTATCCAAAAATTGAGAAATCCATAAGTGTCCCTACCTACTTTGCGCCGAAGCAATACGAATCAAAAAGAACTACGAATGGGGACTTAGAATAATTTTTCATTTTTCCCAACTTTGAAAATAATCACTTGAAAAAAATCTTAGAATCCAAAGAATAGTATACTTGATCGTTCTACAAGTCGAAAATTGGAAAAATAAGTGATATTTTTGCTTGATGCTATTTTTGTCGGTATGCAAAATCGTTGTCAAGATTCTCAAACCTTAAAATCAGGCCAGCCGGCAAGTGGCGGGTGAAAATTTCAATCAATTCCCATTCCTCACATCAAACTATGCATATAACAATAGCTTTTATGCTGAATGACGGCTATCCGGCTGTCCCTATCCAAAAATTGAGAAAGCCATAAGTGTCCCTACCTACTTTGCGCCGAAGCAATACGAATCAAAAAGAACTACGAATGGGGACTTAGAATAATTTTTCATTTTTCCCAACTTTGAAAATAATCACTTGAAAAAAATCTTAGAATCCAAAGAATAGTATACTTGATCGTTCTACAAGTCGAAAATTGGAAAAATAAGTGATATTTTTGCTTGATGCTATTTTTGTCGGTATGCAAAATCGTTGTCAAGATTCTCAAACCTTAAAATCAGGCCAGCCGGCAATTGGCGGGTGAAAATTTCAATCAATTCCCATTCCTCACATCAAACTATGCATATAACAATAGCTTTTATGCTGAATGACGGCTATCCGGCTGTCCCTATCCAAAAATTGAGAAATCCATAAGTGTCCCTACCTACTTTGCGCCGAAGCAATACGAATCAAAAAGAACTACGAATGGGGACTTAGAATAATTTTTCATTTTTCCCAACTTTGAAAATAATCACTTGAAAAAAATCTTAGAATCCAAAGAATAGTATACTTGATCGTTCTACAAGTCGAAAATTGGAAAAATAAGTGATATTTTTGCTTGATGCTATTTTTGTCGGTATGCAAAATCGTTGTCAAGATTCTCAAACCTTAAAATCAGGCCAGCCGGCAATTGGCGGGTGAAAATTTCAATCAATTCCCATTCCTCACATCAAACTATGCATATAACAATAGCTTTTATGCTGAATGACGGCTATCCGGCTGTCCCTATCCAAAAATTGAGAAATCCATAAGTGTCCCTACCTACTTTGCGCCGAAGCAATACGAATCAAAAAGAACTACGAATGGGGACTTAGAATAATTTTTCATTTTTCCCAACTTTGAAAATAATCACTTGAAAAAAATCTTAGAATCCAAAGAATAGTATACTTGATCGTTCTACAAGTCGAAAATTGGAAAAATAAGTGATATTTTTGCTTGATGCTATTTTTGTCGGTATGCAAAATCGTTGTCAAGATTCTCAAACCTTAAAATCAGGCCAGCCGGCAATTGGCGGGTGAAAATTTCAATCAATTCCCATTCCTCACATCAAACTATGCATATAACAATAGCTTTTATGCTGAATGACGGCTATCCGGCTGTCCCTATCCAAAAATTGAGAAATCCATAAGTGTCCCTACCTACTTTGCGCCGAAGCAATACGAATCAAAAAGAACTACGAATGGGGACTTAGAATAATTTTTCATTTTTCCCAACTTTGAAAATAATCACTTGAAAAAAATCTTAGAATCCAAAGAATAGTATACTTGATCGTTCTACAAGTCGAAAATTGGAAAAATAAGTGATATTTTTGCTTGATGCTATTTTTGTCGGTATGCAAAATCGTTGTCAAGATTCTCAAACCTTAAAATCAGGCCAGCCGGCAATTGGCGGGTGAAAATTTCAATCAATTCCCATTCCTCACATCAAACTATGCATATAACAATAGCTTTTATGCTGAATGACGGCTATCCGGCTGTCCCTATCCAAAAATTGAGAAATCCATAAGTGTCCCTACCTACTTTGCGCCGAAGCAATACGAATCAAAAAGAACTACGAATGGGGACTTAGAATAATTTTTCATTTTTCCCAACTTTGAAAATAATCACTTGAAAAAAATCTTAGAATCCAAAGAATAGTATACTTGATCGTTCTACAAGTCGAAAATTGGAAAAATAAGTGATATTTTTGCTTGATGCTATTTTTGTCGGTATGCAAAATCGTTGTCAAGATTCTCAAACCTTAAAATCAGGCCAGCCGGCAATTGGCGGGTGAAAATTTCAATCAATTCCCATTCCTCACATCAAACTATGCATATAACAATAGCTTTTATGCTGAATGACGGCTATCCGGCTGTCCCTATCCAAAAATTGAGAAATCCATAAGTGTCCCTACCTACTTTGCGCCGAAGCAATACGAATCAAAAAGAACTACGAATGGGGACTTAGAATAATTTTTCATTTTTCCCAACTTTGAAAATAATCACTTGAAAAAAATCTTAGAATCCAAAGAATAGTATACTTGATCGTTCTACAAGTCGAAAATTGGAAAAATAAGTGATATTTTTGCTTGATGCTATTTTTGTCGGTATGCAAAATCGTTGTCAAGATTCTCAAACCTTAAAATCAGGCCAGCCGGCAATTGGCGGGTGAAAATTTCAATCAATTCCCATTCCTCACATCAAACTATGCATATAACAATAGCTTTTATGCTGAATGACGGCTATCCGGCTGTCCCTATCCAAAAATTGAGAAATCCATAAGTGTCCCTACCTACTTTGCGCCGAAGCAATACGAATCAAAAAGAACTACGAATGGGGACTTAGAATAATTTTTCATTTTTCCCAACTTTGAAAATAATCACTTGAAAAAAATCTTAGAATATCACACGTGAGTGCTTGATCGTTCTACAAGTCGAAAATTGGAAAAATAAGTGATATTTTTGCTTGATGCTATTTTTGTCGGTATGCAAAATCGTTGTCAAGATTCTCAAACCTTAAAATCAGGCCAGCCGGCAATTGGCGGGTGAAAATTTCAATCAATTCCCATTCCTCACATCAAACTATGCATATAACAATAGCTTTTATGCTGAATGACGGCTATCCGGCTGTCCCTATCCAAAAATTGAGAAATCCATAAGTGTCCCTACCTACTTTGCGCCGAAGCAATACGAATCAAAAAGAACTACGAATGGGGACTTAGAATAATTTTTCATTTTTCCCAACTTTGAAAATAATCACTTGAAAAAAATCTTAGAATCCAAAGAATAGTATACTTGATCGTTCTACAAGTCGAAAATTGGAAAAATAAGTGATATTTTTGCTTGATGCTATTTTTGTCGGTATGCAAAATCGTTGTCAAGATTCTCAAACCTTAAAATCAGGCCAGCCGGCAATTGGCGGGTGAAAATTTCAATCAATTCCCATTCCTCACATCAAACTATGCATATAACAATAGCTTTTATGCTGAATGACGGCTATCCGGCTGTCCCTATCCAAAAATTGAGAAATCCATAAGTGTCCCTACCTACTTTGCGCCGAAGCAATACGAATCAAAAAGAACTACGAATGGGGACTTAGAATAATTTTTCATTTTTCCCAACTTTGAAAATAATCACTTGAAAAAAATCTTAGAATCCAAAGAATAGTATACTTGATCGTTCTACAAGTCGAAAATTGGAAAAATAAGTGATATTTTTGCTTGATGCTATTTTTGTCGGTATGCAAAATCGTTGTCAAGATTCTCAAACCTTAAAATCAGGCCAGCCGGCAATTGGCGGGTGAAAATTTCAATCAATTCCCATTCCTCACATCAAACTATGCATATAACAATAGCTTTTATGCTGAATGACGGCTATCCGGCTGTCCCTATCCAAAAATTGAGAAATCCATAAGTGTCCCTACCTACTTTGCGCCGAAGCAATACGAATCAAAAAGAACTACGAATGGGGACTTAGAATAATTTTTCATTTTTCCCAACTTTGAAAATAATCACTTGAAAAAAATCTTAGAATCCAAAGAATAGTATACTTGATCGTTCTACAAGTCGAAAATTGGAAAAATAAGTGATATTTTTGCTTGATGCTATTTTTGTCGGTATGCAAAATCGTTGTCAAGATTCTCAAACCTTAAAATCAGGCCAGCCGGCAAGTGGCGGGTGAAAATTTCAATCAATTCCCATTCCTCACATCAAACTATGCATATAACAATAGCTTTTATGCTGAATGACGGCTATCCGGCTGTCCCTATCCAAAAATTGAGAAAGCCATAAGTGTCCCTACCTACTTTGCGCCGAAGCAATACGAATCAAAAAGAACTACGAATGGGGACTTAGAATAATTTTTCATTTTTCCCAACTTTGAAAATAATCACTTGAAAAAAATCTTAGAATCCAAAGAATAGTATACTTGATCGTTCTACAAGTCGAAAATTGGAAAAATAAGTGATATTTTTGCTTGATGCTATTTTTGTCGGTATGCAAAATCGTTGTCAAGATTCTCAAACCTTAAAATCAGGCCAGCCGGCAATTGGCGGGTGAAAATTTCAATCAATTCCCATTCCTCACATCAAACTATGCATATAACAATAGCTTTTATGCTGAATGACGGCTATCCGGCTGTCCCTATCCAAAAATTGAGAAATCCATAAGTGTCCCTACCTACTTTGCGCCGAAGCAATACGAATCAAAAAGAACTACGAATGGGGACTTAGAATAATTTTTCATTTTTCCCAACTTTGAAAATAATCACTTGAAAAAAATCTTAGAATCCAAAGAATAGTATACTTGATCGTTCTACAAGTCGAAAATTGGAAAAATAAGTGATATTTTTGCTTGATGCTATTTTTGTCGGTATGCAAAATCGTTGTCAAGATTCTCAAACCTTAAAATCAGGCCAGCCGGCAATTGGCGGGTGAAAATTTCAATCAATTCCCATTCCTCACATCAAACTATGCATATAACAATAGCTTTTATGCTGAATGACGGCTATCCGGCTGTCCCTATCCAAAAATTGAGAAATCCATAAGTGTCCCTACCTACTTTGCGCCGAAGCAATACGAATCAAAAAGAACTACGAATGGGGACTTAGAATAATTTTTCATTTTTCCCAACTTTGAAAATAATCACTTGAAAAAAATCTTAGAATCCAAAGAATAGTATACTTGATCGTTCTACAAGTCGAAAATTGGAAAAATAAGTGATATTTTTGCTTGATGCTATTTTTGTCGGTATGCAAAATCGTTGTCAAGATTCTCAAACCTTAAAATCAGGCCAGCCGGCAATTGGCGGGTGAAAATTTCAATCAATTCCCATTCCTCACATCAAACTATGCATATAACAATAGCTTTTATGCTGAATGACGGCTATCCGGCTGTCCCTATCCAAAAATTGAGAAATCCATAAGTGTCCCTACCTACTTTGCGCCGAAGCAATACGAATCAAAAAGAACTACGAATGGGGACTTAGAATAATTTTTCATTTTTCCCAACTTTGAAAATAATCACTTGAAAAAAATCTTAGAATCCAAAGAATAGTATACTTGATCGTTCTACAAGTCGAAAATTGGAAAAATAAGTGATATTTTTGCTTGATG
Source organism: Diachasmimorpha longicaudata (assembly GCF_034640455.1). Taxonomy (NCBI): domain Eukaryota; kingdom Metazoa; phylum Arthropoda; class Insecta; order Hymenoptera; family Braconidae; genus Diachasmimorpha; species Diachasmimorpha longicaudata. Next base: position 12,486 of record NW_026974051.1, on the reverse strand, counting down.
CTATTTTTGTCGGTATGCAAAATCGTTGTCAAGATTCTCAAACCTTAAAATCAGGCCAGCCGGCAATTGGCGGGTGAAAATTTCAATCAATTCCCATTCCTCACATCAAACTATGCATATAACAATAGCTTTTATGCTGAATGACGGCTATCCGGCTGTCCCTATCCAAAAATTGAGAAATCCATAAGTGTCCCTACCTACTTTGCGCCGAAGCAATACGAATCAAAAAGAACTACGAATGGGGACTTAGAATAATTTTTCATTTTTCCCAACTTTGAAAATAATCACTTGAAAAAAATCTTAGAATCCAAAGAATAGTATACTTGATCGTTCTACAAGTCGAAAATTGGAAAAATAAGTGATATTTTTGCTTGATGCTATTTTTGTCGGTATGCAAAATCGTTGTCAAGATTCTCAAACCTTAAAATCAGGCCAGCCGGCAATTGGCGGGTGAAAATTTCAATCAATTCCCATTCCTCACATCAAACTATGCATATAACAATAGCTTTTATGCTGAATGACGGCTATCCGGCTGTCCCTATCCAAAAATTGAGAAATCCATAAGTGTCCCTACCTACTTTGCGCCGAAGCAATACGAATCAAAAAGAACTACGAATGGGGACTTAGAATAATTTTTCATTTTTCCCAACTTTGAAAATAATCACTTGAAAAAAATCTTAGAATCCAAAGAATAGTATACTTGATCGTTCTACAAGTCGAAAATTGGAAAAATAAGTGATATTTTTGCTTGATGCTATTTTTGTCGGTATGCAAAATCGTTGTCAAGATTCTCAAACCTTAAAATCAGGCCAGCCGGCAATTGGCGGGTGAAAATTTCAATCAATTCCCATTCCTCACATCAAACTATGCATATAACAATAGCTTTTATGCTGAATGACGGCTATCCGGCTGTCCCTATCCAAAAATTGAGAAATCCATAAGTGTCCCTACCTACTTTGCGCCGAAGCAATACGAATCAAAAAGAACTACGAATGGGGACTTAGAATAATTTTTCATTTTTCCCAACTTTGAAAATAATCACTTGAAAAAAATCTTAGAATCCAAAGAATAGTATACTTGATCGTTCTACAAGTCGAAAATTGGAAAAATAAGTGATATTTTTGCTTGATGCTATTTTTGTCGGTATGCAAAATCGTTGTCAAGATTCTCAAACCTTAAAATCAGGCCAGCCGGCAATTGGCGGGTGAAAATTTCAATCAATTCCCATTCCTCACATCAAACTATGCATATAACAATAGCTTTTATGCTGAATGACGGCTATCCGGCTGTCCCTATCCAAAAATTGAGAAATCCATAAGTGTCCCTACCTACTTTGCGCCGAAGCAATACGAATCAAAAAGAACTACGAATGGGGACTTAGAATAATTTTTCATTTTTCCCAACTTTGAAAATAATCACTTGAAAAAAATCTTAGAATCCAAAGAATAGTATACTTGATCGTTCTACAAGTCGAAAATTGGAAAAATAAGTGATATTTTTGCTTGATGCTATTTTTGTCGGTATGCAAAATCGTTGTCAAGATTCTCAAACCTTAAAATCAGGCCAGCCGGCAATTGGCGGGTGAAAATTTCAATCAATTCCCATTCCTCACATCAAACTATGCATATAACAATAGCTTTTATGCTGAATGACGGCTATCCGGCTGTCCCTATCCAAAAATTGAGAAATCCATAAGTGTCCCTACCTACTTTGCGCCGAAGCAATACGAATCAAAAAGAACTACGAATGGGGACTTAGAATAATTTTTCATTTTTCCCAACTTTGAAAATAATCACTTGAAAAAAATCTTAGAATCCAAAGAATAGTATACTTGATCGTTCTACAAGTCGAAAATTGGAAAAATAAGTGATATTTTTGCTTGATGCTATTTTTGTCGGTATGCAAAATCGTTGTCAAGATTCTCAAACCTTAAAATCAGGCCAGCCGGCAATTGGCGGGTGAAAATTTCAATCAATTCCCATTCCTCACATCAAACTATGCATATAACAATAGCTTTTATGCTGAATGACGGCTATCCGGCTGTCCCTATCCAAAAATTGAGAAATCCATAAGTGTCCCTACCTACTTTGCGCCGAAGCAATACGAATCAAAAAGAACTACGAATGGGGACTTAGAATAATTTTTCATTTTTCCCAACTTTGAAAATAATCACTTGAAAAAAATCTTAGAATCCAAAGAATAGTATACTTGATCGTTCTACAAGTCGAAAATTGGAAAAATAAGTGATATTTTTGCTTGATGCTATTTTTGTCGGTATGCAAAATCGTTGTCAAGATTCTCAAACCTTAAAATCAGGCCAGCCGGCAATTGGCGGGTGAAAATTTCAATCAATTCCCATTCCTCACATCAAACTATGCATATAACAATAGCTTTTATGCTGAATGACGGCTATCCGGCTGTCCCTATCCAAAAATTGAGAAATCCATAAGTGTCCCTACCTACTTTGCGCCGAAGCAATACGAATCAAAAAGAACTACGAATGGGGACTTAGAATAATTTTTCATTTTTCCCAACTTTGAAAATAATCACTTGAAAAAAATCTTAGAATCCAAAGAATAGTATACTTGATCGTTCTACAAGTCGAAAATTGGAAAAATAAGTGATATTTTTGCTTGATGCTATTTTTGTCGGTATGCAAAAATAGCATCACAGAATTTTTAATTGTAAAAAATATATATTCATATATAATTGAATGCATAAAATTAAACTAAATTCTATATAACTAATTTATAATTTACCAAGTAACCGATATTATTAATTTTTATTGATAACTTGAAACGTTGATCCTATTTTTGTTGGTATGCAAAAATAGCATCACAGAATTTTTAATTAAAAAAAATACATATTCATATATAATTGAATGCATAAAATTAAACTAGATTCCATACAACTATTTTATAGTTTATCAAGTAACCGATATTATTAATTTTCAATGATGTCTTGGAACGTTGATGCTATTTTTGTTGGTATGCAAAAATAGCATCACAGAATTTTTAATTGAAAAAAATTATATTCATATATAATTGAATGCATAAAATTAAACTAAATTCTATACAACTAATTTATATTTTATCAAGTAACCGACATTATTAATTTTCAATGGTGTCTTGGAACGTTGATCCTATTTTTGTTGGTATGCAAAAATAGCATCACAGAATTTTTAATTAAAAAAAATATATATTCATATATAATTGAATCCATAAAATTAAACTAAATTCTATACAACTATTTTATAGTTTATCAAGTAACCGATATTATTAATTTTCAATGATGTCTTGGAACGTTGATGCTATTTTTGTTGGTATGCAAAAATAGCATCACAGAATTTTTAATTGAAAAAAATATATATTCAGATATAATTGAATGCATAAAATTAAACTAAATTCTATACAACTAATTTATATTTTATCAAGTAACCAATATTATTAATTTTCAATGATGTCTTGGAACGTTGATGCTATTTTTGTTGGTATGCAAAAATAGCATCACAGAATTTTTAATTGAAAAAAATTATATTCATATATAATTGAATGCATAAAATTAAACTAAATTCTATACAACTAATTTATATTTTATCAAGTAACCGACATTATTAATTTTCAATGGTGTCTTGGAACGTTGATCCTATTTTTGTTGGTATGCAAAAATAGCATCACAGAATTTTTAATTAAAAAAAATATATATTCATATATAATTGAATCCATAAAATTAAACTAAATTCTATACAACTATTTTATAGTTTATCAAGTAACCGATATTATTAATTTTCAATGATGTCTTGGAACGTTGATGCTATTTTTGTTGGTATGCAAAAATAGCATCACAGAATTTTTAATTGAAAAAAATATATATTCAGATATAATTGAATGCATAAAATTAAACTAAATTCTATACAACTAATTTATATTTTATCAAGTAACCGATATTATTAATTTTCAATGATGTCTTGGAACGTTGATGCTATTTTTGTTGGTATGCAAAAATAGCATCACAGAATTTTTCATTGAAAAAAATATATATTCATATATAATTGAATGCCTAAAATAAAAATAAATTCTATGTAACTAATTTATAATTTATCAAGTAACCGATATTATTAATTTTCAATGATGTCTTGGAACGTTGATCCTATTTTTGTTGGTATGCAAAAATAGCATCACAGAATTTTTAATTGAAAAAAATATATATTCATATATTTAAATGTACAAAATTAAAATAAAACCTGTATAACTGATGTATAAATTATCAAGTAACCGATATTATTAATTTTTAAAGATGACTTAAATGTTGATGCTATTTTTGTTGGTATGCAAAAATAGCATCACAGGATTTTTAATTGAAAAAAATTATATTCATATATAATTGAATGCATAAAATTAAACTAAATTCTATACAACTAATTTATATTTTATCAAGTAACCGATATTATTACTTTTCAATGGTGTCTTGGAACGTTGATCCTATTTTTGTTGGTATGCAAAAATAGCATCACAGAATTTTTAATTAAAAAAAATATATATTCATATATAATTGAATCCATAAAATTAAACTAAATTCTATACAACTATTTTATAGTTTATCAAGTAACCGATATTATTAATTTTCAATGATGTCTTGGAACGTTGATGCTATTTTTGTTGGTATGCAAAAATAGCATCACAGAATTTTTAATTGAAAAAAATATATATTCAGATATAATTGAATGCATAAAATTAAACTAAATTCTATACAACTAATTTATATTTTATCAAGTAACCGATATTATTAATTTTCAATGATGTCTTGGAACGTTGATGCTATTTTTGTTGGTATGCAAAAATAGCATCACAGAATTTTTCATTGAAAAAAATATATATTCATATATAATTGAATGCCTAAAATAACAATAAATTCTATGTAACTAATTTATAATTTATCAAGTAACCGATATTATTAATTTTTAATGATGACTTGAAACGTTGATGC
>NW_026974050.1:12500-19018 GCF_034640455.1 Diachasmimorpha longicaudata | reverse complement strand
CACTCACGTTGGTGATATCGGCTGGCCTGATTTTAAGGTTTGAGAATCTTGACAACGATTTTGCATACCGACAAAAATAGCATCAAGCGAAAATATCACTTATTTTTCCAATTTTCGACTTGTAGAACGATCAAGTATACTATTCTTTGGATTCTAAGATTTTTTCAAGTGATTATTTTCAAAGTTGGGAAAAATGAAAAATTATTCTAAGTCCCCATTCGTAGTTCTTTTTGATTCGTATTGCTTCGGCGCAAAGTAGGTAGGGACACTTATGGATTTCTCAATTTTTGGATAGGGACAGCCGGATAGCCGTCATTCAGCATAAAAGCTATTGTTATATGCATAGTTTGATGTGAGGAATGGGAATTGATTGAAATTTTCACCCGCCAATTGCCGGCTGGCCTGATTTTAAGGTTTGAGAATCTTGACAACGATTTTGCATACCGACAAAAATAGCATCAAGCAAAAATATCACTTATTTTTCCAATTTTCGACTTGTAGAACGATCAAGTATACTATTCTTTGGATTCTAAGATTTTTTTCAAGTGATTATTTTCAAAGTTGGGAAAAATGAAAAATTATTCTAAGTCCCCATTCGTAGTTCTTTTTGATTCGTATTGCTTCGGCGCAAAGTAGGTAGGGACACTTATGGCTTTCTCAATTTTTGGATAGGGACAGCCGGATAGCCGTCATTCAGCATAAAAGCTATTGTTATATGCATAGTTTGATGTGAGGAATGGGAATTGATTGAAATTTTCACCCGCCAATTGCCGGCTGGCCTGATTTTAAGGTTTGAGAATCTTGACAACGATTTTGCATACCGACAAAAATAGCATCAAGCAAAAATATCACTTATTTTTCCAATTTTCGACTTGTAGAACGATCAAGTATACTATTCTTTGGATTCTAAGATTTTTTTCAAGTGATTATTTTCAAAGTTGGGAAAAATGAAAAATTATTCTAAGTCCCCATTCGTAGTTCTTTTTGATTCGTATTGCTTCGGCGCAAAGTAGGTAGGGACACTTATGGCTTTCTCAATTTTTGGATAGGGACAGCCGGATAGCCGTCATTCAGCATAAAAGCTATTGTTATATGCATAGTTTGATGTGAGGAATGGGAATTGATTGAAATTTTCACCCGCCAATTGCCGGCTGGCCTGATTTTAAGGTTTGAGAATCTTGACAACGATTTTGCATACCGACAAAAATAGCATCAAGCAAAAATATCACTTATTTTTCCAATTTTCGACTTGTAGAACGATCAAGTATACTATTCTTTGGATTCTAAGATTTTTTTCAAGTGATTATTTTCAAAGTTGGGAAAAATGAAAAATTATTCTAAGTCCCCATTCGTAGTTCTTTTTGATTCGTATTGCTTCGGCGCAAAGTAGGTAGGGACACTTATGGCTTTCTCAATTTTTGGATAGGGACAGCCGGATAGCCGTCATTCAGCATAAAAGCTATTGTTATATGCATAGTTTGATGTGAGGAATGGGAATTGATTGAAATTTTCACCCGCCAATTGCCGGCTGGCCTGATTTTAAGGTTTGAGAATCTTGACAACGATTTTGCATACCGACAAAAATAGCATCAAGCAAAAATATCACTTATTTTTCCAATTTTCGACTTGTAGAACGATCAAGTATACTATTCTTTGGATTCTAAGATTTTTTTCAAGTGATTATTTTCAAAGTTGGGAAAAATGAAAAATTATTCTAAGTCCCCATTCGTAGTTCTTTTTGATTCGTATTGCTTCGGCGCAAAGTAGGTAGGGACACTTATGGCTTTCTCAATTTTTGGATAGGGACAGCCGGATAGCCGTCATTCAGCATAAAAGCTATTGTTATATGCATAGTTTGATGTGAGGAATGGGAATTGATTGAAATTTTCACCCGCCAATTGCCGGCTGGCCTGATTTTAAGGTTTGAGAATCTTGACAACGATTTTGCATACCGACAAAAATAGCATCAAGCAAAAATATCACTTATTTTTCCAATTTTCGACTTGTAGAACGATCAAGTATACTATTCTTTGGATTCTAAGATTTTTTTCAAGTGATTATTTTCAAAGTTGGGAAAAATGAAAAATTATTCTAAGTCCCCATTCGTAGTTCTTTTTGATTCGTATTGCTTCGGCGCAAAGTAGGTAGGGACACTTATGGCTTTGTCAATTTTTGGATAGGGACAGCCGGATAGCCGTCATTCAGCATAAAAGCTATTGTTATATGCATAGTTTGATGTGAGGAATGGGAATTGATTGAAATTTTCACCCGCCAATTGCCGGCTGGCCTGATTTTAAGGTTTGAGAATCTTGACAACGATTTTGCATACCGACAAAAATAGCATCAAGCGAAAATATCACTTATTTTTCCAATTTTCGACTTGTAGAACGATCAAGTATACTATTCTTTGGATTCTAAGATTTTTTTCAAGTGATTATTTTCAAAGTTGGGAAAAATGAAAAATTATTCTAAGTCCCCATTCGTAGTTCTTTTTGATTCGTATTGCTTAGTACATGGCTAACGATAAATCGACTGAAACTACGAAAACTCAATGATTTTTCTATACTTCGACTTGTAGAAGGAAGAAGTATACTATTTTTCCCATTTTAAGATATTTTCAATGTGATTATTTTAAACGTTGGGAAAAATGAAAAATTATTCTAAGTCCCCATTCGTAGTTCTTTTTGATTCGTATTGCTTAGTACTTGGCTAACGATAAATCGACTGAAACTACGAAAACTCAATGATTTTTCTATACTTCGACTTGTAGAAGGAAGAAGTATACTATTTTTCCCATTTTAAGATATTTTCAATGTGATTATTTTAAACGTTGGGAAAAATGAAAAATGATTCTAAGTCCCCATTCGTAGTTCTTTTTGATTCGTATTGCTTAGTACTTGGCTAACGATAAATCGACTGAAACTACGAAAACTCAATGATTTTTCTATACTTCGACTTGTAGAAGGAAGAAGTATACTATTTTTCCCATTTTAAGATATTTTCAATGTGATTATTTTAAACGTTGGGAAAAATGAAAAATTATTCTAAGTCCCCATTCGTAGTTCTTTTTGATTCGTATTGCTTCGGCGCAAAGTAGGTAGGGACACTTATGGCTTTCTCAATTTTTGGATAGGGACAGCCGGATAGCCGTCATTCAGCATAAAAGCTATTGTTATATGCATAGTTTGATGTGAGGAATGGGAATTGATTGAAATTTTCACCCGCCAATTGCCGGCTGGCCTGATTTTAAGGTTTGAGAATCTTGACAACGATTTTGCATAACGACAAAAATAGCATCAAGCAAAAATATCACTTATTTTTCCAATTTTCGACTTGTAGAACGATCAAGTATACTATTCTTTGGATTCTAAGTTTTTTTTCAAGTGATTATTTTCAAAGTTGGGAAAAATGAAAAATTATTCTAAGTCCCCATTCGTAGTTCTTTTTGATTCGTATTGCTTCGGCGCAAAGTAGGTAGGGACACTTATGGCTTTCTCAATTTTTGGATAGGGACAGCCGGATAGCCGTCATTCAGCATAAAAGCTATTGTTATATGCATAGTTTGATGTGAGGAATGGGAATTGATTGAAATTTTCACCCGCCAATTGCCGGCTGGCCTGATTTTAAGGTTTGAGAATCTTGACAACGATTTTGCATACCGACAAAAATAGCATCAAGCGAAAATATCACTTATTTTTCCAATTTTCGACTTGTAGAACGATCAAGTATACTATTCTTTGGATTCTAAGATTTTTTTCAAGTGATTATTTTCAAAGTTGGGAAAAATGAAAAATTATTCTAAGTCCCCATTCGTAGTTCTTTTTGATTCGTATTGCTTCGGCGCAAAGTAGGTAGGGACACTTATGGATTTCTCAATTTTTGGATAGGGACAGCCGGATAGCCGTCATTCAGCATAAAAGCTATTGTTATATGCATAGTTTGATGTGAGGAATGGGAATTGATTGAAATTTTCACCCGCCAATTGCCGGCTGGCCTGATTTTAAGGTTTGAGAATCTTGACAACGATTTTGCATACCGACAAAAATAGCATCAAGCAAAAATATCACTTATTTTTCCAATTTTCGACTTGTAGAACGATCAAGTGTACTATTCTTTGGATTCTAAGATTTTTTTCAAGTGATTATTTTCAAAGTTGGGAAAAATGAAAAATTATTCTAAGTCCCCATTCGTAGTTCTTTTTGATTCGTATTGCTTCGGCGCAAAGTAGGTAGGGACACTTATGGCTTTCTCAATTTTTGGATAGGGACAGCCGGATAGCCGTCATTCAGCATAAAAGCTATTGTTATATGCATAGTTTGATGTGAGGAATGGGAATTGATTGAAATTTTCACCCGCCAATTGCCGGCTGGCCTGATTTTAAGGTTTGAGAATCTTGACAACGATTTTGCATACCGACAAAAATAGCATCAAGCGAAAATATCACTTATTTTTCCAATTTTCGACTTGTAGAACGATCAAGTATACTATTCTTTGGATTCTAAGATTTTTTTCAAGTGATTATTTTCAAAGTTGGGAAAAATGAAAAATTATTCTAAGTCCCCATTCGTAGTTCTTTTTGATTCGTATTGCTTCGGCGCAAAGTAGGTAGGGACACTTATGGATTTCTCAATTTTTGGATAGGGACAGCCGGATAGCCGTCATTCAGCATAAAAGCTATTGTTATATGCATAGTTTGATGTGAGGAATGGGAATTGATTGAAATTTTCACCCGCCAATTGCCGGCTGGCCTGATTTTAAGGTTTGAGAATCTTGACAACGATTTTGCATACCGACAAAAATAGCATCAAGCAAAAATATCACTTATTTTTCCAATTTTCGACTTGTAGAACGATCAAGTGTACTATTCTTTGGATTCTAAGATTTTTTTCAAGTGATTATTTTCAAAGTTGGGAAAAATGAAAAATTATTCTAAGTCCCCATTCGTAGTTCTTTTTGATTCGTATTGCTTCGGCGCAAAGTAGGTAGGGACACTTATGGATTTCTCAATTTTTGGATAGGGACAGCCGGATAGCCGTCATTCAGCATAAAAGCTATTGTTATATGCATAGTTTGATGTGAGGAATGGGAATTGATTGAAATTTTCACCCGCCAATTGCCGGCTGGCCTGATTTTAAGGTTTGAGAATCTTGACAACGATTTTGCATACCGACAAAAATAGCATCAAGCAAAAATATCACTTATTTTTCCAATTTTCGACTTGTAGAACGATCAAGTATACTATTCTTTGGATTCTAAGATTTTTTTCAAGTGATTATTTTCAAAGTTGGGAAAAATGAAAAATTATTCTAAGTCCCCATTCGTAGTTCTTTTTGATTCGTATTGCTTCGGCGCAAAGTAGGTAGGGACACTTATGGCTTTCTCAATTTTTGGATAGGGACAGCCGGATAGCCGTCATTCAGCATAAAAGCTATTGTTATATGCATAGTTTGATGTGAGGAATGGGAATTGATTGAAATTTTCACCCGCCAATTGCCGGCTGGCCTGATTTTAAGGTTTGAGAATCTTGACAACGATTTTGCATACCGACAAAAATAGCATCAAGCAAAAATATCACTTATTTTTCCAATTTTCGACTTGTAGAACGATCAAGTATACTATTCTTTGGATTCTAAGATTTTTTTCAAGTGATTATTTTCAAAGTTGGGAAAAATGAAAAATTATTCTAAGTCCCCATTCGTAGTTCTTTTTGATTCGTATTGCTTCGGCGCAAAGTAGGTAGGGACACTTATGGCTTTCTCAATTTTTGGATAGGGACAGCCGGATAGCCGTCATTCAGCATAAAAGCTATTGTTATATGCATAGTTTGATGTGAGGAATGGGAATTGATTGAAATTTTCACCCGCCAATTGCCGGCTGGCCTGATTTTAAGGTTTGAGAATCTTGACAACGATTTTGCATACCGACAAAAATAGCATCAAGCAAAAATATCACTTATTTTTCCAATTTTCGACTTGTAGAACGATCAAGTGTACTATTCTTTGGATTCTAAGATTTTTTTCAAGTGATTATTTTCAAAGTTGGGAAAAATGAAAAATTATTCTAAGTCCCCATTCGTAGTTCTTTTTGATTCGTATTGCTTAGTACATGGCTAACGATAAATCGACTGAAACTACGAAAACTCAATGATTTTTCTATACTTCGACTTGTAGAAGGAAGAAGTATACTATTTTTCCCATTTTAAGATATTTTCAATGTGATTATTTTAAACGTTGGGAAAAATGAAAAATTATTCTAAGTCCCCATTCGTAGTTCTTTTTGATTCGTATTGCTTAGTACTTGGCTAACGATAAATCGACTGAAACTACGAAAACTCAATGATTTTTCTATACTTCGACTTGTAGAAGGAAGAAGTATACTATTTTTCCCATTTTAAGATATTTTCAATGTGATTATTTTAAACGTTGGGAAAAATGAAAAATGATTCTAAGTCCCCATTCGTAGTTCTTTTTGATTCGTATTGCTTAGTACTTGGCTAACGATAAATCGACTGAAACTAC
>NW_026974050.1:0-2500 GCF_034640455.1 Diachasmimorpha longicaudata | reverse complement strand
GGTTAGAAGTCTATTTTGCATGTATTAGCTCTAGAATTACCACAGTTATCCAAGTAAATGTGAGTACGATCTAAGGAACCATAACTGATTTAATGAGCCATTCGCGGTTTCACCTTAATTCGGCATGTACTGAGACATGCATGGCTTAATCTTTGAGACAAGCATATCACTACTGGCAGGATCAACCAGGGAGCTTCGATTTTTTTTCTTTTAAAATATGAAACTCTTTTCATTTTATTAGGTGTTGATATAACACATTTTTTAAATTAAATGTGCAACACATTTTATTTTGTATTTGTTTTATTAACATTAAATACATTTTGAGGTGTTTTGCTGATTTTAATTTCAAACACTTTCCTCTCATCCACATTTGTAAATGTGAAAACATTCATCGTTAGATTTTTAAACGACATGGTTATAAGAAATAACTTTTTTCATTTTGACAACTTTATAATTTTACTTGGAGTGAAGTAAGTTAACGCTCTGTTAAAAAAAAAATGAGTGAAAAAGTAATAATATTATATCCTTTTACACACGAAATATCAAACGCCGTAGCGCGTACCACATAGAGAGTCATTCTGTCTTCGACTTGGACTCGTGGCAATGCTGTGCTATACTATAAGCGAAGTATACTTGGGTATGGGAAGCGAAGCCATTGCCCGACCTAGTATAAAACACGTGCATCAAGAGTCCCGCGTACTTGTACCTGTAGGTCCACTTCGACCGCCTGAACATAGAATATATTGCCCGTTCCATGATTACATTGTCAACCTTTATATGAATAAATATTGAATAATAAATTAATTATATATAAAAGGGAATTTATTATAATTGTGTGCATTCAATTATATACAAATATATATTTTTTTTTAATTAAAAATCCTGTGATGCTATTTTTGCATACCAACAAAAATAGCATCAACATTTAAGTCATCATTAAAAATTAATAATATCGGTTACTTGATAATTTATACATCAGTTATACAGGTTTTATTTTAATTTTGTACATTTAAATATATGAATATATATTTTTTTCAATTAAAAATTCTGTGATGCTATTTTTGCATACCAACAAAAATAGCATCAACGTTTCAAGTCATCATTAAAAATTAATAATATCGGTTACTTGATAAATTATAAATTAGTTACATAGAATTTATTTTTATTTTAGGCATTCAATTATATATGAATATATATTTTTTTCAATGAAAAATTCTGTGATGCTATTTTTGCATACCAACAAAAATAGCATCAACGTTCCAAGACATTATTGAAAATTAATAATATCGGTTACTTGATAAATTATAAATTAGTTACATAGAATTTATTTTTATTTTAGGCATTCAATTATATATGAATATATATTTTTTTCAATGAAAAATTCTGTGATGCTATTTTTGCATACCAACAAAAATAGGATCAACGTTCCAAGACATCATTGAAAATTAATAATATCGGTTACTTGATAAATTATAAATTAGTTACATAGAATTTATTTTTATTTTAGGCATTCAATTATATATGAATATATATTTTTTTCAATGAAAAATTCTGTGATGCTATTTTTGCATACCAACAAAAATAGCATCAACGTTTCAAGTCATCATTAAAAATTAATAATATCGGTTACTTGATAAATTATAAATTAGTTACATAGAATTTATTTTTATTTTAGGCATTCAATTATATATGAATATATATTTTTTTCAATGAAAAATTCTGTGATGCTATTTTTGCATACCAACAAAAATAGCATCAACGTTCCAAGACATTATTGAAAATTAATAATATCGGTTACTTGATAAATTATAAATTAGTTACATAGAATTTATTTTTATTTTAGGCATTCAATTATATATGAATATATATTTTTTTCAATGAAAAATTCTGTGATGCTATTTTTGCATACCAACAAAAATAGGATCAACGTTCCAAGACATCATTGAAAATTAATAATATCGGTTACTTGATAAATTATAAATTAGTTACATAGAATTTATTTTTATTTTAGGCATTCAATTATATATGAATATATATTTTTTTCAATGAAAAATTCTGTGATGCTATTTTTGCATATCAACAAAAATAGCATCAACGTTCCAAGACATCATTGAAAATTAATAATATCGGTTACTTGATAAATTATAAATTAGTTACATAGAATTTATTTTTATTTTAGGCATTCAATTATATATGAATATATATTTTTTTCAATGAAAAATTCTGTGATGCTATTTTTGCATACCAACAAAAATAGCATCAACGTTCCAAGACATCATTGAAAATTAATAATATCGGTTACTTGATAAAATATAAATTAGTTGCATAGAATTTATTTTTATTTTAGGCATTCAATTATATATGAATATATATTTTTTTCAATGAAAAATTCTGTGATGCTATTTTTGCATACCAACAAAAATAGGATCAACGTTCCAAGACATCATTGAAAATTAATAATATCGATATCACACGTGAGTGAAATATATCACACGTGAGT
>NW_026974049.1:17500-19450 GCF_034640455.1 Diachasmimorpha longicaudata | reverse complement strand
CACTCACGTGTGATATTCTTGGAACGTTGATGCTATTTTTGTTGGTATGCAAAAATAGCATCACAGAATTTTTAATTGAAAAAAATTATATTCATATATAATTGAATGCATAAAATTAAACTAAATTCTATACAACTAATTTATATTTTATCAAGTAACCGACATTATTAATTTTCAATGGTGTCTTGGAACGTTGATCCTATTTTTGTTGGTATGCAAAAATAGCATCACAGAATTTTTAATTAAAAAAAATATATATTCATATATAATTGAATCCATAAAATTAAACTAAATTCTATACAACTATTTTATAGTTTATCAAGTAACCGATATTATTAATTTTCAATGATGTCTTGGAACGTTGATGCTATTTTTGTTGGTATGCAAAAATAGCATCACAGAATTTTTAATTGAAAAAAATATATATTCAGATATAATTGAATGCATAAAATTAAACTAAATTCTATACAACTAATTTATATTTTATCAAGTAACCAATATTATTAATTTTCAATGATGTCTTGGAACGTTGATGCTATTTTTGTTGGTATGCAAAAATAGCATCACAGAATTTTTAATTGAAAAAAATTATATTCATATATAATTGAATGCATAAAATTAAACTAAATTCTATACAACTAATTTATATTTTATCAGTAACCGACATTATTAATTTTCAATGGTGTCTTGGAACGTTGATCCTATTTTTGTTGGTATGCAAAAATAGCATCACAGAATTTTTAATTAAAAAAAATATATATTCATATATAATTGAATCCATAAAATTAAACTAAATTCTATACAACTATTTTATAGTTTATCAAGTAACCGATATTATTAATTTTCAATGATGTCTTGGAACGTTGATGCTATTTTTGTTGGTATGCAAAAATAGCATCACAGAATTTTTAATTGAAAAAAATATATATTCAGATATAATTGAATGCATAAAATTAAACTAAATTCTATACAACTAATTTATATTTTATCAAGTAACCGATATTATTAATTTTCAATGATGTCTTGGAACGTTGATGCTATTTTTGTTGGTATGCAAAAATAGCATCACAGAATTTTTCATTGAAAAAAATATATATTCATATATAATTGAATGCCTAAAATAAAAATAAATTCTATGTAACTAATTTATAATTTATCAAGTAACCGATATTATTAATTTTCAATGATGTCTTGGAACGTTGATCCTATTTTTGTTGGTATGCAAAAATAGCATCACAGAATTTTTAATTGAAAAAAATATATATTCATATATTTAAATGTACAAAATTAAAATAAAACCTGTATAACTGATGTATAAATTATCAAGTAACCGATATTATTAATTTTTAAAGATGACTTAAATGTTGATGCTATTTTTGTTGGTATGCAAAAATAGCATCACAGGATTTTTAATTGAAAAAAATTATATTCATATATAATTGAATGCATAAAATTAAACTAAATTCTATACAACTAATTTATATTTTATCAAGTAACCGATATTATTACTTTTCAATGGTGTCTTGGAACGTTGATCCTATTTTTGTTGGTATGCAAAAATAGCATCACAGAATTTTTAATTAAAAAAAATATATATTCATATATAATTGAATCCATAAAATTAAACTAAATTCTATACAACTATTTTATAGTTTATCAAGTAACCGATATTATTAATTTTCAATGATGTCTTGGAACGTTGATGCTATTTTTGTTGGTATGCAAAAATAGCATCACAGAATTTTTAATTGAAAAAAATATATATTCAGATATAATTGAATGCATAAAATTAAACTAAATTCTATACAACTAATTTATATTTTATCAAGTAACCGATATTATTAATTTTCAATGATGTCTTGGAACGTTGATGCTATTTTTGTTGGTATGCAAAAATAGCATCACAGAATTTTTCATTGAAAAAAATATATATTCATATATAATTGAATG
>NW_026974049.1:7500-10000 GCF_034640455.1 Diachasmimorpha longicaudata | reverse complement strand
CCGCAACGGTGGAGGCCGGCGAAAACGCGACGCCACACGTGGGGGTTGGGCCAGGGGGAGTGGGTGGGTATCCCTCGGAAAAGGGACGGTTCGCGGGGTGGTGCGGGGGAGGGGGGACTGGCTGCTTCGCAGTGCGAAGGGCATGGACATTGCGGTTCTCGCAACTAGCTCCAGCCACGCGCTAGTAGTTGGAACCTCCCGCAACGGTGGAGGCCGGCGAAAACGCGACGCCACACGTGGGGCTGGGTCTCAGGGGGAGTGGGTGGGTATCCCTCGGGAAAGGGACGGTTCGCGGGGTGGGTCGTCGGGTGGGATGGGTTCCCCCTTTCTGTGGGTCTGCTCCCTCTCTGCTCCTCTTTCGAGGGGAGTCGAGGCGGAGCACTCCTTCAGCGCCTCCACCGGGCCCCGATCCGAGCTCCCCAGCTCGGCGGGAACCGGAAGGCCCCCTCCCAGGGACGGTGCTCAGCGTCCCGAGCTACCCAGCTCGGTGCCGCGGGGAACCGCCCCATCTAACCCTTAATCCTCTTATTCATTCTTTTTCTTTTACTTTTCAGCCTTTCAGCTATTGCCTTTCGGCACGGCCGGCGACCGTCTCGTCCACTTCTAACCATGGCAGAGCATCTATTGAAAACAATTCCGGAGTCTAAGCTGCCCCCAATCGGATCTCCGGGGGGGCACAATGATGCGTCCGTCGTGCGGCGAAGTCTGCGCATCGCTTCCCAGCATGCCAGAGGAACAACACCAGCAGCGACTACATCGAGGGACCCAAGGAGGGTGGTGCCCTCAAGGGTTCGTAGTCGCCCGCCGTGCGCCGGGGTACTGCCCTCCCGACGAGGGAAAGGTTCCAGCCTTCGTGCTGTCCACGAGGACGTCGCAGAGGACGAAGGAGTGACTGCGCATCCGAGCCAGCCAACGCCGGGATCTTCAAGATCATCAACCGGTGAGTCCACTCATTTATTAGGTAGGGTTCGCGAGTGCCAAGTTAGTCTAAGTAGGATCGATAGTCATCGCGTCGCGACCGGAGGCTCACCGGTACCCCCCGTTCCAATAGGTCATCCTCCCCGGACCCCTGCGATCGAGGGACCGGGCGCGCAACGCGACGTTAGAATACTGCAATTGAACATGTCCCGCTCAATTGCAGTAACCGGGGAGGTCTTCCAGTTAATTCGCAAAGAGCGTCTGGACATATTGTTGCTCCAAGAGCCGTATGCCATTCGTGAGGCGAACACCTGGGCCATCCGCGGCCTAGGAGTCGGAATGCGTATTGCCGCGAGCTCAACGGAGCGACCGTGGGCGGCCGTCGTTGCGTGCAACTCCATCGTGGAGATTGCTTACGTGTCCCAATTAAGTAATGCACATTGCGTTTGTGCTGAAGCCCGCGTCCCCGGTGGATCCTTCTTCGTCGTCTCCAGTTATTTTCAATACTCGGACGACATAGAAATCCACCTGAGGCAGCTTGAAAAGGTTCTCAGCTGTCTCAGGGGTCGCCGCGTTCTGGTGGCGGCCGATTCGAACGCCCAACACTCCCTTTGGAGCCCCAGGACCACTGACCGTGGTGTCCTCCTGGGTGAGCTCATAGAGTCTTTCGGTCTCCGCGTCGCGAATGATGCTAGGCAGGGCCCAACCTTCAGGAGTGCCGCAGGTACGTCGTTCATCGACGTCACACTGGCCACCCCTGGCATGTATAAATTCATACGTGCATGGAGGTTGGAGGACGAGTGGTCCACCGGTGACCACACGTCGGTTTTCTTTCGTTTAGCAATCCGCAGTTCCTCACAGCGCGTCAATAACTCGGGAGTCGGCGAGGGCTCTACCATGCGGTTCAACGTTCGTCGGGCCGACTGGGAAGAGTTCGAGGCGACCCTCGATGAGGAGGCCCGTGAGAAACTCGTGGACCATCCGCTGGATTCTACAGCGGATGTTGAGAGAATGGCAGAAGTACTGGGTGACGTACTCACCAAAGCCTGCCAAGATTCAATGCCGCGCCGCAGACATTACCGTCGCGCGAATCCGTGGTGGACCGAGGAGCTGACCAGCAAACGCAAACTGGTCAGTCGTCTCCGAAACGGCTACCGAAGGGAGACTAACCCTGACGCGCGAAAAATTAAACAGAGTAGGTATCGTGTAGTCCTGCGATCGTATACCAGGCTACTTAGGACAACTAAAGAAAATAGCTGGCGCGGTTACATAACGACCGAAAGTAATGCGAATCCCTGGGGCTTCCATTATAAATACGCGGCTGATAAATTACGTGTAGGCACGGTACTCAGCACACTTAGAACCGCGAATGGCACGACACTTACAATGCGTGAGACTGCTGAGGTACTGTTGGACACACACGTACCTGACGATGACCCCAACGAAGACACACCCGAACAGACTGACATCCGTGAACGCGCGAGGAACTTAACGGTCCAGACAGAGGACGCACGAGACTTGACGGACGACCAACTTAAGGGTCTCGTAAAGACCCTTAAGAACGACAAAGCCCCAGGATGCG
>NW_026974049.1:0-2500 GCF_034640455.1 Diachasmimorpha longicaudata | reverse complement strand
GAATCCAAAGAATAGTATACTTGATCGTTCTACAAGTCGAAAATTGGAAAAATAAGTGATATTTTTGCTTGATGCTATTTTTGTCGGTATGCAAAATCGTTGTCAAGATTCTCAAACCTTAAAATCAGGCCAGCCGGCAATTGGCGGGTGAAAATTTCAATCAATTCCCATTCCTCACATCAAACTATGCATATAACAATAGCTTTTATGCTGAATGACGGCTATCCGGCTGTCCCTATCCAAAAATTGAGAAATCCATAAGTGTCCCTACCTACTTTGCGCCGAAGCAATACGAATCAAAAAGAACTACGAATGGGGACTTAGAATAATTTTTCATTTTTCCCAACTTTGAAAATAATCACTTGAAAAAAATCTTAGAATCCAAAGAATAGTATACTTGATCGTTCTACAAGTCGAAAATTGGAAAAATAAGTGATATTTTTGCTTGATGCTATTTTTGTCGGTATGCAAAATCGTTGTCAAGATTCTCAAACCTTAAAATCAGGCCAGCCGGCAAGTGGCGGGTGAAAATTTCAATCAATTCCCATTCCTCACATCAAACTATGCATATAACAATAGCTTTTATGCTGAATGACGGCTATCCGGCTGTCCCTATCCAAAAATTGAGAAAGCCATAAGTGTCCCTACCTACTTTGCGCCGAAGCAATACGAATCAAAAAGAACTACGAATGGGGACTTAGAATAATTTTTCATTTTTCCCAACTTTGAAAATAATCACTTGAAAAAAATCTTAGAATCCAAAGAATAGTATACTTGATCGTTCTACAAGTCGAAAATTGGAAAAATAAGTGATATTTTTGCTTGATGCTATTTTTGTCGGTATGCAAAATCGTTGTCAAGATTCTCAAACCTTAAAATCAGGCCAGCCGGCAAGTGGCGGGTGAAAATTTCAATCAATTCCCATTCCTCACATCAAACTATGCATATAACAATAGCTTTTATGCTGAATGACGGCTATCCGGCTGTCCCTATCCAAAAATTGAGAAAGCCATAAGTGTCCCTACCTACTTTGCGCCGAAGCAATACGAATCAAAAAGAACTACGAATGGGGACTTAGAATAATTTTTCATTTTTCCCAACTTTGAAAATAATCACTTGAAAAAAATCTTAGAATCCAAAGAATAGTATACTTGATCGTTCTACAAGTCGAAAATTGGAAAAATAAGTGATATTTTTGCTTGATGCTATTTTTGTCGGTATGCAAAATCGTTGTCAAGATTCTCAAACCTTAAAATCAGGCCAGCCGGCAAGTGGCGGGTGAAAATTTCAATCAATTCCCATTCCTCACATCAAACTATGCATATAACAATAGCTTTTATGCTGAATGACGGCTATCCGGCTGTCCCTATCCAAAAATTGAGAAAGCCATAAGTGTCCCTACCTACTTTGCGCCGAAGCAATACGAATCAAAAAGAACTACGAATGGGGACTTAGAATAATTTTTCATTTTTCCCAACTTTGAAAATAATCACTTGAAAAAAATCTTAGAATCCAAAGAATAGTATACTTGATCGTTCTACAAGTCGAAAATTGGAAAAATAAGTGATATTTTTGCTTGATGCTATTTTTGTCGGTATGCAAAATCGTTGTCAAGATTCTCAAACCTTAAAATCAGGCCAGCCGGCAATTGGCGGGTGAAAATTTCAATCAATTCCCATTCCTCACATCAAACTATGCATATAACAATAGCTTTTATGCTGAATGACGGCTATCCGGCTGTCCCTATCCAAAAATTGAGAAATCCATAAGTGTCCCTACCTACTTTGCGCCGAAGCAATACGAATCAAAAAGAACTACGAATGGGGACTTAGAATAATTTTTCATTTTTCCCAACTTTGAAAATAATCACTTGAAAAAAATCTTAGAATCCAAAGAATAGTATACTTGATCGTTCTACAAGTCGAAAATTGGAAAAATAAGTGATATTTTTGCTTGATGCTATTTTTGTCGGTATGCAAAATCGTTGTCAAGATTCTCAAACCTTAAAATCAGGCCAGCCGGCAATTGGCGGGTGAAAATTTCAATCAATTCCCATTCCTCACATCAAACTATGCATATAACAATAGCTTTTATGCTGAATGACGGCTATCCGGCTGTCCCTATCCAAAAATTGAGAAATCCATAAGTGTCCCTACCTACTTTGCGCCGAAGCAATACGAATCAAAAAGAACTACGAATGGGGACTTAGAATAATTTTTCATTTTTCCCAACTTTGAAAATAATCACTTGAAAAAAATCTTAGAATCCAAAGAATAGTATACTTGATCGTTCTACAAGTCGAAAATTGGAAAAATAAGTGATATTTTTGCTTGATGCTATTTTTGTCGGTATGCAAAATCGTTGTCAAGATTCTCAAACCTTAAAATCAGGCCAGCCGGCAATTGGCGGGTGAAAATTTCAATCAATTCCCATTCCTCACATCAAACTATGCATATAACAATAGCTTTTATGCTGAATGACGGCTATCCGGCTGTCCCTA
>NW_026974048.1:0-19562 GCF_034640455.1 Diachasmimorpha longicaudata | reverse complement strand
CAATTGGTTCGTTAAACTGATTAAAAAAGCACCTCAACCGTCACCATGACCTAAGCCATTAAATCTCAACACTTGTAGTCGTTGAAGCGTTGGTAAAGCAAACTCTGGTGGTGGAGGTAGCGAGGAGGGAGAGAGAGAGAGAGCTTGGGGGTGAGTATTGCGGGTGGGACACGTGCCATCACCACGCGATACTGATAAAACCTTGAAAAGTTTATACGCCCGAACGGCTGATTCTACGTTACGTGGGCGGGTTCACCAATAAGGGTAAGTGACAATGCAGGAAGGGGATTATCGTAATAGATAATTGAGCGTGTGATTCATAAACGAATTAATGGCCTTGAATTTGTTCGGGCATTCATTTATTCATTGATGGATCAATTCATTGATTAATTGATTAAGGGAGAGTGATTAGACGGAACTTTGAAGAAATTCTCGGAAGAATACGCGGAAAACAGATTTTTAATCCAATAAAAAGGTTCAATGATTTGCGATGAAATATGCAATATGAAATAATCAATTATTTATTCGTCGCACACTGTACATTGTTTGCACATATCTCAGATGCTATTCTAAAAAATTATCTCACTTGTTGGACCGAATAATTATATTTTAATCAGAGCCAATTCTTTCACTGAGCAGCTGAGCACCCTCAAAATAATGATTAAGAAATCGCGATTTTAATAATTTTATTCAATAAGAAAAATCCTCTCACCGACTCAAAAATCTATAAATCCTCGCAATCCCAGCCCTCCCATTATCATTTCACTAACAAAACCTCCCTCATGAAAGAGTCTTTTCGTCCAACATTTATGAATGAACCACCCCATCGTCCCACATTGATGTCCCCTACATTTTCATTCTACCATTTTTTCCAACTCTTTTATCTCGAGAGAAGCAAGAGGAAGGAAGGAAAAGTGTCATCCCCAGTTCTCCACCGCACTCCTCAACTCACCCTCCATCGCCTCCTCACTCTCATCCCCGTGTCATCCGGTGGGTGGTGGAATGACGTCACCAATCTACGTCATTACCGATAGACGGGGTGAGGGTTGTGTTACCCCAGTACAAGTTTTCCCTCACAACCACAATGATGCATGTGGCTATTCTGCTGGTGATATGCGCGTGGCGGTTTATAATAGCGGTGCGCGTGCTGGGTCCATCGATCCAGGAGTCCAACATCTCCCTCCACCTGTCCCTCGAATAACCCGTTGCCTCATCCCCGATCACCTCACCACCCCTCCCGCATCCAATATCACTATGACGTCAAAACAATGACGTCACCAGGGGGCGAAGAGAGGGGGAGGGGAGGGCGCCCGTTGGCTTACACACAGTACGGTTTTAATATAGCGGTGTACAGCGCGCGCTCCGGACTCAGTTACGCGGTGACCGGCCTTACGTGCGGAACTGTCTAATGGTTTAACTACTCAGAAACAGAGCATATTATGACATAAAAAATCGTTGATACATTTTAATGGTTTAGTTAATGAATTCGTGAGGAGTAAAAAAAATATAAAACACAATTGGTGGATTTTAATTGTCAACGGATATCGGATTTTTTGTGATTAATTGTAATTTCAATTAATGGAAGACAATGGTTCATTGACTATTTGTGATTGATAAAATCAACAGTTACTGGGTGACATCAGCGAGTTTGAATTGTAAGTAGAGTTTCATCGAAAAAGTTATCAAGAAAATGATGGAATACCCAGCACTCTATCACAAGTTGTCCAAAGTTTCATTGACAAGCACGATGTAACAGTGTTATCCAAATCCCATCTCCAACCCTCATATGACTCTTGATGTTATTTCATTTGTTTTTTTTTTGTTGAGAGTAAGAACATTCCCAGTGTGATTATGATGATTTTGAGCACGTGGTGAGAGTTTGGAAAAACCCCTTGAGCACATCCCGACACTTTTGTTGTCCTGATTATTGAATATTGAATGAGACATCAATTGAAAGCACAAGTAGTTGGTTGGTTGTACCAGTAACAAGGTGCCTACGTCTCGTCGAATGTAGGAAACCGAGGATAATTCACGAGGAGCAACAATTTCACCAGTGGGATTATAACCGGAAGTGAATGACTGATGTCAATCTGAAGAAGTATCTTGGACAAGTGTTGGTGGTGTTGAATCATTGGAGGATTTAATCGTGTGGGCATTGTCACACGTACTTGTCTGGATATAATCAAGGGTGAAGAGTTAGCCGCATGCGAGTCCCAAGGTCAGAGGTGTGGAACGAGAGGATTTACAATCGTCAGGACCTCATCGGCAACGATCGGGTCCTCAATGCCATTTGGAGGGACACAAGAGCACCACCAGCGACTCTGGCAGGTCGGTTGTGTCTCACGTCAACAAATATATCATAAGAGAATTAAATTGAAAATTCTCAGATGTATTTAGTCAGTTTATAAATTTTTTTTTCAATCATTCCTCGGTGGTCTATGTGGATAAACGTTTAGTTTATGCTTTTTTAATCATTGGACTATTTTTTAAAAATCTGCACTCGAGTTGATATTGGTTATTTTTCCATTGAATGTCATCTTCGTTATGCAGTTGTTGGATTTTTTAAATGGAATAAGGGGGGGTCAGTAGACGGTTATAAGGACATGACGGTGTTGGAGATATATTGAGGGTGAATTTGTTGGTTGGAAGATTGTTGAGGTGATTGTTTTATCGAGATAACGTTGAGGATCAAGGGAGTGCGAATATGCGTACTGTCAGTGATAATGCCGGGACTAAAACAACTGTTCAACCCGTGACTGGGGGCAGTGGGTTGAGGGGTAGCGTTGGGGATAGTCATGTTGATGAGTGTACTGTTGCTGCTCATGTTGGTCCCAGGAGCATTCACCATGGTATTGTTTACCCGGTCAACAGCCGGGTTGCTTTTGCCGATAGCAACAATAATCATGATCATCATAGGAATCTTGAGAGTCAGGAGCAGGGGCATAATGCTGATGATGCTTGGACAAAGTGTAAGTTTTGGAATTTAATAAAGATTAGGACGAACATTGAGATGGAGGAAAAATTTCTGATGTATTAAATCGATCAGGGAAGCCTTTTCAGAGCTGAAAAAATTTGCAACAGAGAGGTCTCTTGATACATCAACATTAATCGATTTTTTATCGAGATTATTCAGATATCAATAGAATTAGATAATTACTCTAAAGTCTCACGATTAAAAAATTATCATTTATCTATCTGAGCGAATGCTCTTGAAGAAGATCTAATGATATATTACCACAAAATCATTTGTCAACATAATTGACGAAATGAGATCAATCGCGGTGAAAAATTGCTGATTACCTTGAGACAATTCTCAAGGTTGGATAAAAATTCGAGAAATGGGAGAAGGTGGTTTTAATGAAGCGAATTAAAAAAAAAAATGTCCTGTACACTCCTCGCGCCCTCGACGTGCCAGGGGCCAGGATGTCGACGACGGTGAGAGGTTTTTACCGTTATAAAATCGTATGTAACATAGACAACTGTTGGATACATGCATTCGCACATACCTACATAAATTATTACTATGTATATTCTAAGGTGCAGGAGAGTGACGCTGGTCATGGCGCTTGTGCATGTGGTGGAGGATTTTTTTTTTCTATCTTTATCCATTAGAAAACACGTTTAAGACTTTTTTATTTTCTTTTTGCGGAGGTGGGTGGCTCAGATGGTGATCGAGAGACGATTGAGCATGCAGAGTCATTGAATTAGATTATCACTAACTCATGCATTCGGAATTAGTGGATAAGAGGAGGGGGGATTGAGAGGAAAGGAAAAATGTGTAGTTACTTACCTCGGGGTTTTTTTTTTATTTATTTTTATTTATGCGGATATCTTTCTCTTTGTGGCGGCATCGATTTATACGGTAGTCACGTGGACATGAGGGATTTTCAGTAGCGTACTGACTGAAGTTAGATAAAGATTATAATTGGAAGACTGAGGTAATAAGAGAGGAGTGGTGAGTATGTGAGATAAGTGAGCAATTGACTGATCTGCCGATTGTTCAATATGTTTGAGGTTTGACGATAAATGTGCGGGAAAATGTCAAGAGATGGTTTCTGGTAGAATTCCAGGGCCCTACATTTTTCTCTAATCATAAATTTAATTAATTAATTCGTGCAAAATTTAATTTGATCATTTAAGTAATCATTCAGTTTATCTGAGAGATACGGAAGGGCGATTTCAGTTCGATCCGTTGCGCCTCATGATTTATTTAATTTGTCCATTGACGAATCTCCGAGTGTTAGTGTTCCCATTTTATTCAAATGTTTTTTCTAATGTGAAATGAATATCTATAAAAGGCGTGTTCAGTTCAGATATTCATTGATGCTGTGCCAAAGTGATCTTGCAATATTTTTCGAAGAATCGACTGGCTTCCGAAATATTTCTAAAATTAGACGTTTGAGGGTTGAGGTTCATCTGGTTTTACTAATTTATTCCTGAATTGATGAATTTAGGAAGAAGGAAATGAGTGCCAAACTGTGACAAATATACGGGAGCGTCCCCGATTGACTCGTGGTGATGCTGTACCTTATTTTACAGGTGTAAACGGTTAGGACGGACCGGGTAAATATAGGCTGGCAGTCTGCCTGATCGGATCCTTCTTCATTTTACTTTTCTTTTCAAAGGGGAATAGATACATGCGGATATAGATGGTTGAGTACCATAATACCTAGGGTGGTCACGCACCTGTGACTTTTTATCATATTTTTTTTCTCCATTGAAAGTTGATTGAGAGAAATTACGGCCGTCGAAAGTGATTTATTGTTTTGTTAATCAGTGATATTTATTAACCGTTTAATAAATTTTCGCATTAATCGATCAATCGTTTGCGGGGTCCATTTATTATTAGTTTTTTTTTATAATCACGAGTTTAAAATTACGCGGCTCTACCCACCTGGGATAGGTATGTTTCTCGATTAGTCATCGACGCGAGACATTTTTGGCTCCGACAGAGAATCATAAGTATCCGGTATTACAATGTTTATGATGTCGGCTGGCAGTGTCAATGAGTTACTATAACGCATTTCAACTCGAATCATGAAAGGGGCAAAATACGACAGGATAATTTCCCAACTAATTGACTATCTCTTCTGCAAAGAGATTTTTCATTGAGATTTACAAAAATCTAATAATGTTCTAATGGTAAAAAAAATATTAAGAAATTTCTCTGGTGATTTTCACTGGTGTCATCTTTTCTCGCAAAATTTTCCAGCCACGTGCCTAACTATTTTTCACTATTTCTGATCCTTTTAAACTGATGATTCCACTGTGCTGTAATTCTCGCATGCCGGTGCATCATCCTCTCGCCTCATTCCCCTTTTTTCATCAACTAAAAATAAAAGTGGAAGGAATAAACCACTGGCTTCCGCGGGTGACGCTCTTCCTAGAGTCCAAACTGCATTGTTTGCAATGTGAAGCGCGACTAAATTTACGCTGCAGTCTCCGACTGCTTGGCTGAGGCACAAAGACCTGTGTCACGTGCCAATATGCTTTTCAAAGTTGAAAAAAAAATAGCTATTTCGTATTGATTGACTTGAGCGGTGGAGCGATGTAGAGAAGGCGAGTGCACAGTAACTCCGGAAATTATATCTTGTATATTTGCGAGACCGACAGGTGTTTTGCAATTTATTAGAGTCACTTTTTTATGGAATATTTTAGGAGTAAAAAAGCCAAATAGTCAAAATAAACTCTTTGAATATTATGGAATAATAATCTATCTAAGAAATTCCCTTATGAAAAGCATTTTTTAACTGGATTTTTGTAGCAATAGTTTTTGTGCGACTGCGGTGTAACACCGACGTAATACGCCATTCCAGACACGCGGAAACATTAATTGATTTTTTAAGTTCATCAGTGATAGTCATGTCTTAAAAATTTTCTCAAATTTTAAAGGCGAATGAAAAATCTATTCACTTTTATTTCGAATCGATTCCACCTTTTATTCTTCAAAATTCAAGTTATATTTATATCGCATTAAAATACCAATTCTGCAAATGAATTTTTGCCTTTAATTAGCCACTGAACTCTAACAGCGGTGTAAATTAATTAAACGCGAATACTGAAGTACAGCTGATTGTACCGACTTCACCAGTATTCGTAGCAGAGCTCTACCGATGCCTACAATAAGCCTGATAACCGTAGTCAATACTCGTTAGCTCATCGAATCCATAATACAGTAGTTTACCTGCATTCGAGGATGTGCAAGACAGGCCATCTCGATTTCGTGTCTATTCAGAAGTGGAACGACCTCGTGATAACGTGAAAATGAAAGAGAAACAAACCGCAAACCTCAGGATAGAGGAAATAACTAGTGAAGCACATGTGGAGGCTTATGAAATGCCCAAATGCTCAATCGTCTTGATGGATTTCGTGCAGAATCAATCAAACCACCACTATTCACATGTTCAATCGGCGTCCATCGATGGCTTCCCGATTCAATCGAAACGTCTCTGGATGTCATGAAATATTCAGGTGATTCCCGTCAATGTATCAAGTGGAATTGGCAATGAGAGAACTAAAGAGTAACCGAGTACAAATTTTTCAAAGCGATAGAACCTAACCACCATTGCACCTCTCTTAATTGCGAAATTATCTTTATTATTAAAGATTTTCCCCGGAATTAGTGAGACCCGATGGGAGATTTTCCAGAAATTTTTCTGCAGCTTAAAAATAGAGTAATTTCAAGAAGAAAATACATCTGACTTTCCCACTGGAATTTTTTGTATTGACTTTATTCAGACTCAAAAACTGCAAACTCATGCCTTTGTGAGAAGATGATAATTCTGCAAAAATGAAATTCTCACATGATTTATTGCTACGTGTCGGTAGTTTATTTTCTCCAACAAATAATCTCGTGGCAAACGAAGCTATACGGACCGATTCCCACTGATAGACGATGTCCCCAAATTTGAATAAATTTCCTCGTCACAAAATAGGAAACTCAGAAATTCGAATTCATCGCATGTTCCAAATTCCGGACATCCAAATAACTCAAAAAGAAAACGAGAAAATTAAAACGACTTCCCAAAGGATTGATGATGTCTCGGTCTATCGCTACGACCACAAACGGCCTCGACTATCCTAATATCAAATGAGCGGTATACATGTTGGGAAGAC
Organism: Diachasmimorpha longicaudata; assembly: GCF_034640455.1. Classification (NCBI taxonomy): domain Eukaryota; kingdom Metazoa; phylum Arthropoda; class Insecta; order Hymenoptera; family Braconidae; genus Diachasmimorpha; species Diachasmimorpha longicaudata. The sequence continues at coordinate 12,446 of NW_026974048.1, read as the reverse complement.
ATTAAGGTCATACGAACCAATAAGATATCTTTAAAGAGGTGGATGCGATGGCCCGAGTCTATCGCCGGAGGCGAGAAACATATTCAGCCATTGAGGTGACTGCAGCTATACATTTTGATAGGTCTTCTGGGTCATGAAACTCACGCACGTGGGTCTCTTATTTTCACCTTCGTCGTGGGAGAGAATCCCGGAGAAACTGCCGGACGAGGAGAAAGAGAGAAAGGAAGAAAGTTGATTGATTTTTGGATGGAGTAGGCGGAATTCGTTGAGAGGATGTATTGAATAAAATTGTTCGAGTGTAATCAAATGAGTAGTCAGTCATATCAGTCGAATTCAATAAGAATTATTAATTACTTTGATGGGAAGCAGTTGAAAAAAAAAACGACGAAATCATTTTGCGCGGGGTAATAATTAATTAATTCGGAAGGTAAAAGATTACGCGAGATTTTCCACTAAAACTGATACATAGATCAGAGAAAAAAGATAGAGATATGAAAAAATGCTTACAAAAACTAATTATAATACTGTTTTCTTTTGGATCAGTTTTTTCTCAATAGACAGTGTAACATTCCTGAGAAGAAATCTGGAAATATTTTGGAAGCCAATTTAGCTTTGACTAAAAGTTTTATTCGATTTTAATCACAGCGCCCTTTCTCTATCAGATTCTCCACTTGTTTTTTCAACTAATTATTTATAATCATTCAGCTGGTAAATTTTGATGCAATAACGTCTTCATCAATGAGATTAGGATATCACAGTAGCTTATACGTTATTTTTTGCATTCAACTATTATAACGGAGATATAAATAATTGAAGATGAGTTCCCTAACTTACCGTCCACAAATGCAGTATTTCGAGTTTATATGAATGAAATTTGCCTCTATTATTATCCAATAAATTATTAACGGAAATAATAATTCCCGTCATCTTTCAATCTGAGTTATCATTCAGACTGTCAAAATTATTAAAATGTAATATCTGTCAGTACCTGAAAGATCCCAGCTTCAAAAATATAAATATACCTTGTAGTCAATTTTCCTTAGAAAGGATTAATTCACTTCTCCACAAAAAAAATCTGACACGAACTTACAAAAATCGCTCTAATAATAATTAAGTCCAGGAGAAAGTAAATGGAGTCTTTCCAAAGCCATTCTATTCCCCACAACAAAATCTAGTTCCTCTTTTTTCACTTAATTTACCAATTACAAAAAAAAATGTTTTCGACGCATTCCCTTTGCTCGACCGAGCGACTTCTTATCGCATAATTTGTTTCGTTATTTCTCCGCTAAATTGGCGAACCAAGAGGGGGTGGCATAAATATGGAAAACGTGCAGCGGTTCAAAAACGTGCGTGGGAGAACAGCTGAGAGCTTCCGGGGAGGGGTATGATGGAGGTGGAGTGGGTGGTTGGCAATAAGGGAAGTGGTAGCTATCCCTCCGGGGCACAGCAGACACCGCGGTGGCAATGTCCAACGCTTACGTCACAGCTCCACCCCCCGCCCGTTATCGAGCCGTTACCCTAGGACGTCATAACCTCCGTCAAGGACGTATGCGCTACGCTATTTCGGGGCCGCGCGCGACCCGACTGACTCCGTCTCACTCGTACAATACGTGTTATGCTATTCCTCTCTACAACAGTAGAATCTCGGTACAGCTGGGAAAATTCAATATCAGTGTCTCACTTCATTTCATTCGGTTATATATTTCAAGCACCCCAGGTAGGAAAAAACGAATGGGCCAACCTTGGTACAAGCACGGCCGCCGAGCTGCCGTAGCTCGGCACCCGGGCTCCAGCCAAACTCGCGCCGAACTTGGCTAGACCCTGGGATGATAACACGGGGCCAGGCCTGGGACCGAACTTTGGCCAGACTTCGGTCGCCGTACTTTGGCCGCACTCTGGGCTTACCATTCGGCCCGAAATTGGCCCAGGCCTGTTGCCGAACTTTGGCCGCACTCTGGGCTTACCATTCGGCCCGAAATTGGCCCAGACCTATTGCCGAACTTTGGCCGCATTCTGGGCTGACCATTCGGCCCGAAATTGGCCCAGATTTACGACCAGAGCTGTGGCCAGGCTCCAACCGTTGCCTGTATTGGGTTCAGAATCACCAATAAATATATGAACGGTATATCTGATAAGCAGACATGTATTTATTACCTTCAACATTATACAGAAAACAGTTTTATTATGTGACAAAACTTATATTTAAATTTATTAAATCTATTGACAAAAAAACTCAGCCAATCAAAAACTTTTTTCCTCCTATCGACATAGTACATGTTTTCATCCGATTTTGGTTGAACAGTTAAAGATATGCAGTGTTTGTATCTCCAATTTTCATGAAAGATAATCACAACTATGAGATTTTTCCGCGAACAGAATATGAAAACTCAAAAAAATGATTGCAGGTATAAATTGTAGAAAAATCTTTTGTGGATTATTTTCATCCGCTTTTAAAATAAATAATCTACGTAGATCATTTGAATCCGAAATTTAATACGACATACCATATTAAGTCTTAATAAACTCTCTCTTACAATCTAATAATATTAGCAGTCAGTCTTCAGAATTCGAAGATTGTATTAACAAAATATCCAACAAAATAACGCACCAATGTTATTTTTTAAATTAGTAGTTTAGAATTGATAAATTATCGTGCTTCAATTCAAGCATGAAAACAGTCATTATAATAGCAATATTATGGATAATTTATTCCGCTATGGATGATAAGAATTAATTCTTATATCCATAGACAATTGCTGATACGAATTATCCTGATAAGAATTATTTTTTCATCTCGGAAAGACGTCCTTTTTTTACAATAATGTCTTCTCCATCTGCAACTCCGGAACACAGAATGATATTTAGTTGCATTGATTGTGTGCTAGTTCTATATAATATTGCTTATTATATTCACTCTTTCAAACAAACTTAGAAATATAAAAAAGTCTTGGATAGGATTACATATAACTAATTAATTTCAACCCTTAAATTTGAAATCTTTGGGGAATATGGACGCAGTCCGATTGTGAAACTTCAACCTTATAAATATTATTTGACTTGAATCACCAAATACTGAAAACAGCTCTCAATGGCTGAAATTACTTTCATTAGAATTTTTCTTAAAAATTAAAAATCCACTTATTATTTTTCCCTTTAAACTTTTGGACATAATATTTAATCCCTGAACCAACAACGGATATTTATTCCCGTGATCTAACTTATGAGGAAATGACATAGAAAATACTTTATTATGCTAAGATACATCACATTTTCCAATTGTTATTTCCATCTTCTGGATTTCCGACCTCGCCAGGAGAAATATAATAAATATAATTAATACTTCAATGACAGCCGAATACTAAACAATATTCATATATTAATATATATTCTGCCCAATGAAACGCCTCGCGATAAAAATATATTGATAATATAAACTTTTCCTATTAATCGTACCTTTTATCAAGAATATCACAACTAATACAATTACGAAAATGAACTAATGGAGTCATATTAACACAGTGATTTTACAATTCCATTTATCCCGGAAAAATGAAGTATTATCAACTATAAACCCCCAAGAATTGGTTCATCCCTGTCTCCAACGCTGCTATTGGATTCACTGATGCAATCATTAAGATGCTTATACGAGCCACAATCACCATCACCACCCGACCAACTATCACCACAAGCACTAGCATTATCATCGAGATGTCGAACATCGACATCTCCACTAATTTGATCCACAATAGATCCACTACGGATAGTTATTTCATTGGCTGTTGGCAAACTAACCTCTTCCTCATCGGCATTATTGCGTTCACTGTAATCCGGAGTTTTTTCTTTAGCGCCTTCTACGTTTACAGATTCTTTTTTCTTCAGTTGATGAAAATGTCTGTATTTTTTAACCCGTGAATATGAACTCTGAGACATATTACAATAGTAAAAGAGTAATATTAAAATAATAAATTGCCGCACACGACACTCATGTCTACTGCCACAATCAGACTACTCAACACGCCATCTTACGGGCTGTTGTCATAGAATGTGTGGTATACGGTGATATCCACGCATATTTTCCCCTGAAATAGTATGTTCAGAAGAAATAATGGTACCTTCGGAAGAAGGAGAATCAAAGGACGAAAAATTTAGTGAAGGAACATTCCCCATGAGAATTCAATTTTTGGAATGCTGTTCCATATGGGACCCAAGCCTGGCAAACCATGCCCCTTGTCTGCCTGGCCATGTCTCGGGGCAAGCTTGGTGACCCAAGCCTGGCAAGCCATGCTCTTTACCAGTCTGGCCATACCTCGGGTCAAGCGTGGTTGCCCAAGCCCGGCAAACCGTGCTCTTTGCCAGTCTGGCCATACCACGGGCCAAGCTTAGTGACCCAAGCCTGGCAAGCCATGCTCTTTGCCGGTCTGGCCATGCCTCGGGCCAAGCTTGGTGGCCCAGATCTGGCAAGCCAGTCTCGTGCCAGACCTGGCCCGTTTCGTGGACATTGGCATTTCCTACCTGGGTACCTCGTCCATTCACCGTGACATCCGTTGGAACTACTCTCTCCTCGTTTCTCCCTCTCTCTCTCCGTCGCTATTTGTATAGACTTTCATGGATTACGGGCTTAGATGAGATATCCCACCGGTGACATTAACATCCGGCATAAAAAGCTCGGTTCATTAGTGGTATTCGCTGAATTTTTCAACTAATCCCCAGCCTCAACCCATCCACTATATTTATTCCCCATTTTCGTCTCTTTTCCATAAAAATGTTGACACCAGTGACGCACCAAAATTGTTAATTTGCGTCTCCCGACGCCCAATTGACAAAATTCATTATACCGTCGCGTCGCGAATCCTTGGAATCTTGAGGAAAATGTTAGGAGGGTAACGCACGAGTGACTTTGTGCCTGATATTGGCGAACACACTAAACTACTCTGAACTCGAGACAAGACACGGTCACCTATTACCTGAACAGCCATAACCGGACGGTGAAAACTTTTATCTCAACGAATAGCAAATTCACATAAGTTTTCATCATGTGATGTTGTTTATCGGAACGAGTATTTAAGGGTTTTCAGCAAGTGATTTGTGAAACACAACTTTCACGAGACTGACAGGCTCGAAGTTAGTGAGGAAGCAATGAAATCGTTGGCTTTGCTCTTGAGCAAGAATTTAATGTGATAAACGAAGACTAGAACTACTAAAACATTAAATGAATTTTTGATGAGTCAGTTTGTACGCTATGGTAAGGTGAATGTAACTATGGAATTTTAATTCTGTTGCTGACTGAACTTTTGGTTTACTTTTCAGTGCATATTTTGAAACTGAGGGGCAGCTGAAGGGACTGTAATTAGCAAATTTATATTGCCCTAGAACTTGATCGATCATGTTAATTATAACTATAAGTGAAGTCCTCCCATAATCATTAACATAAAAACCTTCTCCCCAAGCGGGGGGCCACGTTACCCTTGGACAAGGTCCCTCAAATTCAGTCATTAATAATCATCGCTAAGATGACGATAATTACCTCATAATCACTAGAATAGGAGAACTCAATTTAGAACAGCCATTTCCCCCAGAAAAAAAATTGAAAACTTCACAAAGTCTTCTCGCTCCGATTCTTCATTTAACCCCCCGGAATTTATCATGACGAGCGTCTTTATGATTCACCGACCGCTAACTGTTGCTCTGAAAATTTCTCCCTCACTTAATTAACGGAAGGTTCTATATAACAGTTCCAAAGAAAATTCCGCATCCTGTTCTGTTCTCAGCCGACCAGAAATCCCTCTTTTCCATCTTGAAAACCTAATTTCGTCTAAACCATTCACAATTAGTCATCCATTGGACGGTTTATATTGGTGTACGCCCACACCACTGTCGGTGTGCAGCAGAGGAGGTGCAAAAGTTCAGCGGGAAAGTTCGGAGGATCATAAATCTAAGGTCACCAGTCGTCTTCCCCCAAAAGACGGGGGTAATTACACCGCCACGCGTTCGCGTTTATGCGCACATCGATGCTTTGGTCTTATCTGTGGGGGGGGGGAGGGGGTGATATCCTCGACATACCCCGTTGGTGAATGAGCAGAGGGATCGACAATGAAAGGAGAAAGGTTGAAGTAACGTTTGAGGTCGTTGATTTGACCTCCTACACTGACGGCCTCCTTTAATGCCCTTAAGGTCCTTCCAGTCCAGTAACTTTGATGCAGTCCTGCACACAATTAAAATTGCAAACAATAAAAATTCTAGTTTACCTATTATTTCAATTTCAAAAAATTCCCACAGTGGACGATTGATACTCTGATGGAGATACGCACATTGCTATGAACACTTTATGTCACTTGTTCTCATCTGAGTTAATACCTTGTGATTCATGCAAGTAGTTATCATCCGTTATTTCTAGTCCGTGAAGGGGTGAGTTATAACTCATATGAGATTCCCACTGTATTCGATTATGGGATTGAAAATTAAAATCATATCGAGTAAAAAGGGAAATAATTATTTGTACATTTTTCTGCTATTTCTCTATATTTTTAAAACATTTGGTCAACAAGGATGCTCATGCGAATTCGTAAAAAAGTCAACAGAATTTTTTGGCATGTGTTAAACAACAAGACATCTAAATGAAAATCGTTGAGCGTTAAATTCGGAGATAGAGTAATTGCACATATTCTCGCACGATGACCAATAATGAGACCAAAAGTTGAGCACAATACTTTCATCCGAGCAAATTGGAAAGTTCACCTGCAAGTTTTGCAATCCAAAAGCTAATCACTTAGACTCCATTATCTAATTTATTTCACTTATTTCATTCATTTTATTTATTAGAGAGATAAGATATAAAATGTTAAGTATATTCGACTCGATGAAAAGTTTAATGAACACATTGACACTTGAATTTCTAATTTTATTAATAATAATTCATGGAATTATCCATATTTCAGGCACTTACTGACGTATCCATAATCATTAGCATTAAACTGGATGACTCACATTGCTATAATAAGCCTGATCGAAGCCACCAGCGGTGGCACGAGGACAAGCGCTGTGTCGAAACAAATTTTCGGTCCTATTATGGGGCTTTCCTCATTCCGTTAATGACAACGGTGTGTGTGACAGGATACAGGTGAGTTTAGTCACAGGGTGATATTTCACAGTGCTTTTTAGCGAGAGAATTTAATTACTTCATGAGAAAAATTTCATATTAAACTGATTAATATAAAAACTTATTCCTCTAAGAATAAGCTTTTTTCAATAATTAATATCAACGTATGCGATCAATTAAAATTAAAATTAAAGCTTTTTGTAAAGCTCTGAACCCACGAGGTTAAACACTTTGATCTTTTCGTAAAGGTTTATGTATGACTCGAGTAATTGTTCTGTAAAAAAGATTTTCAAAGATTTCCTCATATTATCATTACGAAGATAATTGAACAATTAACAAAACATTGGTTTGAACAATGTGAAATATTTATGCAATCATGTCGGTAATTAGCAGCGTTACGAGAAAATCCTAAAGAGACGTTTTGTGTAATCGAGGGAATTCTCGGTAAAATATTTTCTGCCATTTTCCCCGATTTTTCCTAGATCGTCTGTGCCTACATAATATTCTAGCATACAATAAATTCGCAGCCTTTCCTTTGGCCTGGGATCCACGCACATCCGACTAAATGGATTTCAATGAGATTTTTACTGTCAATTAGATTAGAATCTGTGTTCTAACATCAGTTATAAATTATTGCGCTAAGTTACATGTGAGGAAAGGTGCTCTCAGTGCTATTCCGAAAGAGTAATTAATTGAATTGAATTTAGGCCGACTCGATATATTTTTAAAATCTAAATTTTTCCATTTGGGGTATAATTTATTGCAAAGGGAGAGGGAGAGGTATTGCAAAAGAAAGAAATGAGCAATGGCTATTACGTGACAGAAAGAAATCATATAGAAAACCCCCATTTAGCAACCTATTGCCCATTCATTAGCAAATTATTAGCAAAAACAACTATACTATTCACAGAAATGAGCAATTGCCAGTTATTTGATTAGATGGCAGTTAATTTAATGAAAAAATATGATATACCCGGGTAATGATGAATTGATGATGCTGATGTTCTCAGTCAATCAAATACTTGACTAAAATTCTCAAAAGTTGTCATTGAACCCTCAGCCCATTATTTCCAATTCTCTCTCCTCCGATCTTCGCCTACGATTGCCTCAAGTCTCCACTTGGCGCAACATCAGCAGATCGCCTGCATATCCCCAGTGCTGTTGTGGCGCAATGTACCACCGCGAGGTGAGGTTTCGTCGTCTCACCTCGACCGTTTCTCTCCCCGGACATTTCCTGACATTGCATTCACGTTGGATTTCATTCTTAACTGCGAAATACGAGAAAATAAAAATGAGAAAATTTTTTTTTCTCACTCATTTCAATCGCCCTCTCGCGCTCTGATGTCCCTGAGAGCTGGAGACGTAAAAAAGGTTCGAAAACTTGACACCGAGTGTGTGTATTATGAGGAGAATATTTCGCAATAGGATCAGCCATGTATTAGTCTTCGTTTCGCTTCTCATTTTTATGTATTGCTTCATTTTTTTTTTTACTTCTCTTTGTCCTCTTTATTCTTAATTTTGTCGTCTCTCTTTCTCTCTGTCAAAGACCCTGCGGAGGCCCCCGAGCGACGTATAGACCCGAGTACGCAATGGAAATGAGGCAATCGTACGCGACTTTTGCACGATATCGACATGCGATATGAACTCGATTTCGTTGAGAAAATGTGGAATTGTAATGAACTGAGGGTTATTTTAATAAATTCATGTCTGACAGATAATCGATTCAGAGTATTTGGTACTAGTGGGTGAATTTATTTGTATTGCGACATTCAAAATTGACTGAAAGGCGAAAAGCGAATTTCTCCATTTCTTTGTGTTACGCAGAACGATTTTTTTTAATTCAAGGGATTTCTGAAGATGCTCTCGCAAAAAGTTCATATAGCGTTACTGAGTCAACGTGAGGCCTGATGAGTGCGGTAATGAAATAGTAGAAAGGGAACAGTTCAAGGAATTAATTCGAAATATACTGTTGGGGCATAATATTTGAAGATATGATGTTCCAACTGAAATATCTTCAAAAGTGAGAGGCCGAGAAGTATTGGTTGATTGAGATGTTTTTATAGGAAATTCCGTATTCTAGAAAAAGAATTCCTGATGTTCTTCGTTAAACCCACTTGTTTTGCTTCTCCAAGCAATTACGACACGATCTCTATTTCAACTCCAACCGGACTTTTTAATGATTTTTTCAATGCCCCTGAAAATTAAAGGTTCAACGAACCTCGTTAAGTCGAGTATGGATATTTCAGAATCTTAATGAGAAAATTATTGGAGTCGAATTAGAAGTCCCCACTTCACATTCTCCTGTGAACTCCCCATTTCCACAGATAATTGAGCCTGCAGGCTTATTGAAAGGTATATTGAGGTAGACCATGTTAAGTGAATCAAGGGGGGACCCTCACCCTCGTCGAAATTGATCTCGATTTTCCTGATTTTTAAAGCAGTTTGTTTTGGAGATGTGGATTTATCTTTATGTCTAGAATTATTTCTTTCATTTTATTAAAAAAAGGGCTAATAAAAATAGAGTGAGAAATTTATTTTTATAAAAATTCTGAAAATCCCAGATGGAAAGGCATATTTTACCAAAAATTTCTCCCTATGGGGAACCCAATTACAGAAGATTGACTTATTTCACATACGATTCCTGGTAGAGTGATTAAAAACAAGTTTTTGAGGGAATAAATATCTTTACAAAAAGGGAAGGACTAAAAATATTGGCTGGGCTTTTCAGCAGAGAATCTGATGGACTTAAGAAGTTTTAGAAATATCTATTGTTAATCTGTTATGGTTTCTAGGAAATGTTGGCTAATGCACCCCATTAGATAAGCGGATCAAGCCTAAACCGATGTTCTATTCTACAAAATGTCCTTGATTTATAATTTTACAAGTCATGTAGACTTTATGTTAAGTCGTTCGAGGAGTCAATTCAAAGTAGTTGCAATAATTCACCTATCATGTATTTTCTTGGCGACCCAGTTACACGCATTCGAGTCTCAACCTCACAAACAGCAAAGTGATAATTTTAAAAAATGGGAGAATTGAAATATTGTGACCATCGGTTTATCTCTGTCAAGGTTGTTTGCTGACAAAAAATTACCATTCCGTTTCATTGACAACGAAACGTGGAATAGATTTTGTAACCGCTTAAATTCAGCGTCAACAGGAAGACCCAGAGAGGAAAACCGTACGATAAACCGCGAATTAACAGTCAAACTGTTGTGATAAGTGGCAGAAGTTCAACTTAAAAAAAATATATCCTGAAATAACGATTTCGTACGCGAGTCACCGACAAAAAAAAAGAAAAAAAAATGTTCAATGCGCGACCATGAAAACTTTTTTACCTCTTATGATTACAGGACGATATGAAGGTGAGTTAAGGATAATTGATTACCATTTTCAATCATTAAATCTCCCAATTATGAATCATTGCTCACATTTATAAAAAATTTTGTCTCAATTTTTTGCCGAGTATTATATTGCAAATTTAAATAAATTACGGAATTCTTATCTTCGAATTTTCCTGCATTTTCAGTGAAAACTGAATTTTCGCTTGGTTAATTTCGAAATCGTCTCCAGGGCCACTGTCCTCACAGTTCAAGAATGAATTTACCAGATTTGTCTAGCTTTCCATTTATTTCTAAAGCAAAACAGAGCGGAAATTTCGAGTTCTGTTTCATCTTTTTGCGAATTTCTGAATTTTCAAAGTCAAGATCTTCTATATCTTTAGTAAAATTGCGACACGTTAAAGCTTTCCGGACTTTGCTGGAAATAATTCAGACCTTGTTCTCCCAGAACTGTATGCTTCAGCACCGCCATTAAAAAGTCGATCGATTGTGGCAATTATAGTTTAAATCTGAAGAAACAGCCCGAAAATAAAATTTACACGACCGGATGTTACAACACATACATTGATGATATTGGAACACATAACAGTTGTGGGTATCAAGAAAGAGGCGAGGAGAATTGCGTCACGTTGGCAGACACTGAGAGACCAAGCCAAGGACTGAAATCGATTCGATCATCCGCAAAAACGAAGGCCTGTGATAAAATAATCGGCAAATTGAACGATACACGAAAAAGGGACAGGTATAAATATTCCACCGAGGTCGAATACTCCTCAATTTTGAATTTCCACATCGCTGAAACTGAACCATTATATTATTCATTTTTCTCGTCGTTTTGAGTCTACTTAAATAGCCTTACGCAAATGTAAACACGTCAAACACGAGTGAGAGACATCACGTGACTATAATTAAACGGCTTCACAACGGAGCGCAACGTTATCGAAACATATATTGCGTCTAACTGAGCGCGATAAGTCCACATGGAGATTGGAGAGGAAAGAGAACAATTGGATGAGGACATCTGATTGAGAGAGGGATATTCCCACGAATTTTGTAATAATTTATCTGAATTTTAGGGGAGGTGGAAGCCGAGAAACGAAATAAAGAATCGGAAGATTATTTTTTCCCATGTTAAACGAATGTGAAAAATCAATCGAAATTATTCCCTCTAGCAATATCTGACAAAAATTATTTGTTGTTCTCACTGTATCGACTTACGAAATATTAAGAAATTGAGAATATTGATGGATAATTAATTCAACAAAAATTACCTAATTATTCACCAATAAAATTATTCGTTCCCATACGATTCTGTCTATCTCTCATACCTCACACAATCACACGATGAAAACGAATTGATTTCTATGAGTCTATGATTTCAAAAATGTATCAACATAGAGAGAGATGTTGAGTCTAGACATAAACATAAGCCATGAGGTCATGTGGCAAAGGAACTAGGGATCCTTTGTCACATTATGACAATTTTTTTTTTGGCCTCGACCACTTTCAGTCTGCTGTGTAAGTCGTAGTGAACAGACATTTCTTCCTCGTGCCATTTTCAATAAACTTAAATTAACGTATTAAATCCACAGTGTTCAAAGTTATTTATCTGTCCCCCAATATTCCATTATTATGAAAAAACCCCTCAGGAATTTCATCAAAACCCCTCGTTAAAAGGGGGTGGGGGAAGGGGGTCGAATAGGTAGACGGAAATAGTTCCACCCTTTCCAAACCTAAAATTTAATTCCATTCAAATTATCATGATTATAAAAATCTTGGGATTAATCCGTTTATAACCCCATAACCAGAACTGTCGGTATTGGTAAAGGCCAGAGAATTTAACCACGGTTACAATCCCCCTTAATTCCTTCCTCCTTTAATATTTTTCTGGCCGAGATGATTCGAAGGGGCTTGAGAAGATCACAAACATCCCGGAAGTCTCGTCATCCGTTTTGATTCTACATACTCCGACATCCGGTGAATTGCTCAGACCAGCTTTTTTTCTTACG
>NW_026974047.1:15000-19769 GCF_034640455.1 Diachasmimorpha longicaudata | reverse complement strand
CAATACGAATAAAAAAGAACTACGAATGGGGACTTAGAATAATTTTTCATTTTTCCCAACTTTGAAAATAATCACTTGAAAAAAATCTTAGAATCCAAAGAATAGTATACTTGATCGTTCTACAAGTCGAAAATTGGAAAAATAAGTGATATTTTTGCTTGATGCTATTTTTGTCGGTATGCAAAATCGTTGTCAAGATTCTCAAACCTTAAAATCAGGCCAGCCGGCAATTGGCGGGTGAAAATTTCAATCAATTCCCATTCCTCACATCAAACTATGCATATAACAATAGCTTTTATGCTGAATGACGGCTATCCGGCTGTCCCTATCCAAAAATTGAGAAAGCCATAAGTGTCCCTACCTACTTTGCGCCGAAGCAATACGAATCAAAAAGAACTACGAATGGGGACTTAGAATAATTTTTCATTTTTCCCAACTTTGAAAATAATCACTTGAAAAAAATCTTAGAATCCAAAGAATAGTATACTTGATCGTTCTACAAGTCGAAAATTGGAAAAATAAGTGATATTTTTGCTTGATGCTATTTTTGTCGGTATGCAAAATCGTTGTCAAGATTCTCAAACCTTAAAATCAGGCCAGCCGGCAATTGGCGGGTGAAAATTTCAATCAATTCCCATTCCTCACATCAAACTATGCATATAACAATAGCTTTTATGCTGAATGACGGCTATCCGGCTGTCCCTATCCAAAAATTGAGAAAGCCATAAGTGTCCCTACCTACTTTGCGCCGAAGCAATACGAATCAAAAAGAACTACGAATGGGGACTTAGAATAATTTTTCATTTTTCCCAACTTTGAAAATAATCACTTGAAAAAAATCTTAGAATCCAAAGAATAGTATACTTGATCGTTCTACAAGTCGAAAATTGGAAAAATAAGTGATATTTTTGCTTGATGCTATTTTTGTCGGTATGCAAAATCGTTGTCAAGATTCTCAAACCTTAAAATCAGGCCAGCCGGCAATTGGCGGGTGAAAATTTCAATCAATTCCCATTCCTCACATCAAACTATGCATATAACAATAGCTTTTATGCTGAATGACGGCTATCCGGCTGTCCCTATCCAAAAATTGAGAAAGCCATAAGTGTCCCTACCTACTTTGCGCCGAAGCAATACGAATCAAAAAGAACTACGAATGGGGACTTAGAATAATTTTTCATTTTTCCCAACTTTGAAAATAATCACTTGAAAAAAATCTTAGAATCCAAAGAATAGTATACTTGATCGTTCTACAAGTCGAAAATTGGAAAAATAAGTGATATTTTTGCTTGATGCTATTTTTGTCGGTATGCAAAATCGTTGTCAAGATTCTCAAACCTTAAAATCAGGCCAGCCGGCAATTGGCGGGTGAAAATTTCAATCAATTCCCATTCCTCACATCAAACTATGCATATAACAATAGCTTTTATGCTGAATGACGGCTATCCGGCTGTCCCTATCCAAAAATTGAGAAAGCCATAAGTGTCCCTACCTACTTTGCGCCGAAGCAATACGAATCAAAAAGAACTACGAATGGGGACTTAGAATAATTTTTCATTTTTCCCAACTTTGAAAATAATCACTTGAAAAAAATCTTAGAATCCAAAGAATAGTATACTTGATCGTTCTACAAGTCGAAAATTGGAAAAATAAGTGATATTTTTGCTTGATGCTATTTTTGTCGGTATGCAAAATCGTTGTCAAGATTCTCAAACCTTAAAATCAGGCCAGCCGGCAATTGGCGGGTGAAAATTTCAATCAATTCCCATTCCTCACATCAAACTATGCATATAACAATAGCTTTTATGCTGAATGACGGCTATCCGGCTGTCCCTATCCAAAAATTGAGAAAGCCATAAGTGTCCCTACCTACTTTGCGCCGAAGCAATACGAATCAAAAAGAACTACGAATGGGGACTTAGAATAATTTTTCATTTTTCCCAACTTTGAAAATAATCACTTGAAAAAAATCTTAGAATCCAAAGAATAGTATACTTGATCGTTCTACAAGTCGAAAATTGGAAAAATAAGTGATATTTTTGCTTGATGCTATTTTTGTCGGTATGCAAAATCGTTGTCAAGATTCTCAAACCTTAAAATCAGGCCAGCCGGCAATTGGCGGGTGAAAATTTCAATCAATTCCCATTCCTCACATCAAACTATGCATATAACAATAGCTTTTATGCTGAATGACGGCTATCCGGCTGTCCCTATCCAAAAATTGAGAAATCCATAAGTGTCCCTACCTACTTTGCGCCGAAGCAATACGAATCAAAAAGAACTACGAATGGGGACTTAGAATAATTTTTCATTTTTCCCAACTTTGAAAATAATCACTTGAAAAAAATCTTAGAATCCAAAGAATAGTATACTTGATCGTTCTACAAGTCGAAAATTGGAAAAATAAGTGATATTTTCGCTTGATGCTATTTTTGTCGGTATGCAAAATCGTTGTCAAGATTCTCAAACCTTAAAATCAGGCCAGCCGGCAATTGGCGGGTGAAAATTTCAATCAATTCCCATTCCTCACATCAAACTATGCATATAACAATAGCTTTTATGCTGAATGACGGCTATCCGGCTGTCCCTATCCAAAAATTGAGAAAGCCATAAGTGTCCCTACCTACTTTGCGCCGAAGCAATACGAATCAAAAAGAACTACGAATGGGGACTTAGAATAATTTTTCATTTTTCCCAACTTTGAAAATAATCACTTGAAAAAAATCTTAGAATCCAAAGAATAGTACACTTGATCGTTCTACAAGTCGAAAATTGGAAAAATAAGTGATATTTTTGCTTGATGCTATTTTTGTCGGTATGCAAAATCGTTGTCAAGATTCTCAAACCTTAAAATCAGGCCAGCCGGCAATTGGCGGGTGAAAATTTCAATCAATTCCCATTCCTCACATCAAACTATGCATATAACAATAGCTTTTATGCTGAATGACGGCTATCCGGCTGTCCCTATCCAAAAATTGAGAAATCCATAAGTGTCCCTACCTACTTTGCGCCGAAGCAATACGAATCAAAAAGAACTACGAATGGGGACTTAGAATAATTTTTCATTTTTCCCAACTTTGAAAATAATCACTTGAAAAAAATCTTAGAATCCAAAGAATAGTATACTTGATCGTTCTACAAGTCGAAAATTGGAAAAATAAGTGATATTTTTGCTTGATGCTATTTTTGTCGGTATGCAAAATCGTTGTCAAGATTCTCAAACCTTAAAATCAGGCCAGCCGGCAATTGGCGGGTGAAAATTTCAATCAATTCCCATTCCTCACATCAAACTATGCATATAACAATAGCTTTTATGCTGAATGACGGCTATCCGGCTGTCCCTATCCAAAAATTGAGAAAGCCATAAGTGTCCCTACCTACTTTGCGCCGAAGCAATACGAATCAAAAAGAACTACGAATGGGGACTTAGAATAATTTTTCATTTTTCCCAACTTTGAAAATAATCACTTGAAAAAAATCTTAGAATCCAAAGAATAGTATACTTGATCGTTCTACAAGTCGAAAATTGGAAAAATAAGTGATATTTTTGCTTGATGCTATTTTTGTCGGTATGCAAAATCGTTGTCAAGATTCTCAAACCTTAAAATCAGGCCAGCCGGCAAGTGGCGGGTGAAAATTTCAATCAATTCCCATTCCTCACATCAAACTATGCATATAACAATAGCTTTTATGCTGAATGACGGCTATCCGGCTGTCCCTATCCAAAAATTGAGAAATCCATAAGTGTCCCTACCTACTTTGCGCCGAAGCAATACGAATCAAAAAGAACTACGAATGGGGACTTAGAATAATTTTTCATTTTTCCCAACTTTGAAAATAATCACTTGAAAAAAATCTTAGAATCCAAAGAATAGTATACTTGATCGTTCTACAAGTCGAAAATTGGAAAAATAAGTGATATTTTTGCTTGATTCTATTTTTGTTGGTATGCAAAAATAGCATCACAGAATTTTTAATTGAAAAAAATTATATTCATATATAATTGAATGCATAAAATTAAACTAAATTCTATATAACTAATTTATAATTTATCAGGTAACCGATATTATTAATTTTTAGTGATGACTTGAAAAGTTGATGCTATTTTTGTTGGTATGCAAAAATAGCATCACAGAATTTTTAATTGAAAAAAATATATATTCATATATAATTGAATGCATAAAATTAAACTAAATTCTATATAACTAATTTGTAATTTACCAAGTAACCGATATTATTAATTTTTATTGATGACTTGAAACGTTGATCTTATTTTTGTTGGTATGCAAAAATAGCATCACAGAATTTTTAATTAAAAAAAATATATATTCATATATAATTGAATGCATAAAATTAAACTAAATTCTATACAACTATTTTATAGTTTATCAAGTAACCGATATTATTAATTTTCAATGATGTCTTGGAACGTTGATGCTATTTTTGTTGGTATGCAAAAATAGCATCACAGAATTTTTAATTAAAAAAAATATATCTTCATATATAATTGAATGCATAAAATTAAACTAAATTCTATACAACTATTTTATAGTTTATCAAGTAACCGATATTATTAATTTTCAATGATGTCTTGGAACGTTGATGCTATTTTTGTTGGTATGCAAAAATAGCATCACAGAATTTTTAATTGAAAAAAATTATATTCATATATAATTGAATGCATAAAATTAAACTAAATTCTATACAACTATTTTATAGTTTATCAAGTAACCGATATTATTAATTTTCAATGATGTCTTGGAACGTTG
>NW_026974047.1:0-2500 GCF_034640455.1 Diachasmimorpha longicaudata | reverse complement strand
AAAAATAAGTGATATTTTTGCTTGATGCTATTTTTGTCGGTATGCAAAATCGTTGTCAAGATTCTCAAACCTTAAAATCAGGCCAGCCGGCAATTGGCGGGTGAAAATTTCAATCAATTCCCATTCCTCACATCAAACTATGCATATAACAATAGCTTTTATGCTGAATGACGGCTATCCGGCTGTCCCTATCCAAAAATTGAGAAAGCCATAAGTGTCCCTACCTACTTTGCGCCGAAGCAATACGAATCAAAAAGAACTACGAATGGGGACTTAGAATAATTTTTCATTTTTCCCAACTTTGAAAATAATCACTTGAAAAAAATCTTAGAATCCAAAGAATAGTATACTTGATCGTTCTACAAGTCGAAAATTGGAAAAATAAGTGATATTTTTGCTTGATTCTATTTTTGTTGGTATGCAAAAATAGCATCACAGAATTTTTAATTGAAAAAAATTATATTCATATATAATTGAATGCATAAAATTAAACTAAATTCTATATAACTAATTTATAATTTATCAGGTAACCGATATTATTAATTTTTAGTGATGACTTGAAAAGTTGATGCTATTTTTGTTGGTATGCAAAAATAGCATCACAGAATTTTTAATTGAAAAAAATATATATTCATATATAATTGAATGCATAAAATTAAACTAAATTCTATATAACTAATTTGTAATTTACCAAGTAACCGATATTATTAATTTTTATTGATGACTTGAAACGTTGATCTTATTTTTGTTGGTATGCAAAAATAGCATCACAGAATTTTTAATTAAAAAAAATATATATTCATATATAATTGAATGCATAAAATTAAACTAAATTCTATACAACTATTTTATAGTTTATCAAGTAACCGATATTATTAATTTTCAATGATGTCTTGGAACGTTGATGCTATTTTTGTTGGTATGCAAAAATAGCATCACAGAATTTTTAATTAAAAAAAATATATCTTCATATATAATTGAATGCATAAAATTAAACTAAATTCTATACAACTATTTTATAGTTTATCAAGTAACCGATATTATTAATTTTCAATGATGTCTTGGAACGTTGATGCTATTTTTGTTGGTATGCAAAAATAGCATCACAGAATTTTTAATTGAAAAAAATTATATTCATATATAATTGAATGCATAAAATTAAACTAAATTCTATACAACTATTTTATAGTTTATCAAGTAACCGATATTATTAATTTTCAATGATGTCTTGGAACGTTGATGCTATTTTTGTTGGTATGCAAAAATAGCATCACAGAATTTTTAATTAAAAAAAATATATATTCATATATAATTGAATGCATAAAATTAAACTAAATTCTATACAACTATTTTATAGTTTATCAAGTAACCGATATTATTAATTTTCAATGATGTCTTGGAACGTTGATGCTATTTTTGTTGGTATGCAAAAATAGCATCACAGAATTTTTAATTGAAAAAAATTATATTCATATATAATTGAATGCATAAAATTAAACTAAATTCTATATAACTAATTTATAATTTACCAAGTAACCGATATTATTAATTTTTATTGATGACTTGAAACGTTGATCCTATTTTTGTTGGTATGCAAAAATAGCATCACAGAATTTTTAATTAAAAAAAATATATATTCATATATAATTGAATCCATAAAATTAAACTAAATTCTATACAACTATTTTATAGTTTATCAAGTAACCGATATTATTAATTTTCAATGATGTCTTGGAACGTTGATGCTATTTTTGTTGGTATGCAAAAATAGCATCACAGAATTTTTAATTGAAAAAAATTATATTCATATATAATTGAATGCATAAAATTAAACTAAATTCTATATAACTAATTTATAATTTATCAGGTAACCGATATTATTAATTTTTAGTGATGACTTGAAAAGTTGATGCTATTTTTGTTGGTATGCAAAAATAGCATCACAGAATTTTTAATTGAAAAAAATATATATTCAGATATAATTGAATGCATAAAATTAAACTAAATTCTATACAACTAATTTATATTTTATCAAGTAACCGATATTATTAATTTTCAATGATGTCTTGGAACGTTGATGCTATTTTTGTTGGTATGCAAAAATAGCATCACAGAATTTTTAATTGAAAAAAATATATATTCAGATATAATTGAATGCATAAAATTAAACTAAATTCTATACAACTAATTTATATTTTATCAAGTAACCGATATTATTAATTTTCAGTGGTGTCTTGGAACGTTGATCCTATTTTTGTTGGTATGCAAAAATAGCATCACAGAATTTTTAATTAAAAAAAATATATATTCATATATAATTGAATGCATAAAATGAAACTAAATTCTATACAACTAATTTATATTTTATCAAGTAACCGATATTATTAATTTTCAATGATGTCTTGGAACGTTGATCCTATTTTTGTTGGTATGCAAAAATAGCATCACAGAATTTTTCATTGAAAAAAATATATATTCATATATAATTGAATGCCTAAAA
>NW_026974046.1:17500-19971 GCF_034640455.1 Diachasmimorpha longicaudata | reverse complement strand
CACTCACGTGTGATATATTGCTTCGGCGCAAAGTAGGTAGGGACACTTATGGCTTTCTCAATTTTTGGATAGGGACAGCCGGATAGCCGTCATTCAGCATAAAAGCTATTGTTATATGCATAGTTTGATGTGAGGAATGGGAATTGATTGAAATTTTCACCCGCCAATTGCCGGCTGGCCTGATTTTAAGGTTTGAGAATCTTGACAACGATTTTGCATAACGACAAAAATAGCATCAAGCAAAAATATCACTTATTTTTCCAATTTTCGACTTGTAGAACGATCAAGTATACTATTCTTTGGATTCTAAGTTTTTTTTCAAGTGATTATTTTCAAAGTTGGGAAAATGAAAAATTATTCTAAGTCCCCATTCGTAGTTCTTTTGATTCGTATTGCTTCGGCGCAAAGTAGGTAGGGACACTTATGGCTTTCTCAATTTTTGGATAGGGACAGCCGGATAGCCGTCATTCAGCATAAAAGCTATTGTTATATGCATAGTTTGATGTGAGGAATGGGAATTGATTGAAATTTTCACCCGCCAATTGCCGGCTGGCCTGATTTTAAGGTTTGAGAATCTTGACAACGATTTTGCATACCGACAAAAATAGCATCAAGCGAAAATATCACTTATTTTTCCAATTTTCGACTTGTAGAACGATCAAGTATACTATTCTTTGGATTCTAAGATTTTTTTCAAGTGATTATTTTCAAAGTTGGGAAAAATGAAAAATTATTCTAAGTCCCCATTCGTAGTTCTTTTTGATTCGTATTGCTTCGGCGCAAAGTAGGTAGGGACACTTATGGATTTCTCAATTTTTGGATAGGGACAGCCGGATAGCCGTCATTCAGCATAAAAGCTATTGTTATATGCATAGTTTGATGTGAGGAATGGGAATTGATTGAAATTTTCACCCGCCAATTGCCGGCTGGCCTGATTTTAAGGTTTGAGAATCTTGACAACGATTTTGCATACCGACAAAAATAGCATCAAGCAAAAATATCACTTATTTTTCCAATTTTCGACTTGTAGAACGATCAAGTATACTATTCTTTGGATTCTAAGATTTTTTCAAGTGATTATTTTCAAAGTTGGGAAAAATGAAAAATTATTCTAAGTCCCCATTCGTAGTTCTTTTTGATTCGTATTGCTTCGGCGCAAAGTAGGTAGGGACACTTATGGCTTTCTCAATTTTTGGATAGGGACAGCCGGATAGCCGTCATTCAGCATAAAAGCTATTGTTATATGCATAGTTTGATGTGAGGAATGGGAATTGATTGAAATTTTCACCCGCCAATTGCCGGCTGGCCTGATTTTAAGGTTTGAGAATCTTGACAACGATTTTGCATACCGACAAAAATAGCATCAAGCAAAAATATCACTTATTTTTCCAATTTTCGACTTGTAGAACGATCAAGTGTACTATTCTTTGGATTCTAAGATTTTTTTCAAGTGATTATTTTCAAAGTTGGGAAAAATGAAAAATTATTCTAAGTCCCCATTCGTAGTTCTTTTTGATTCGTATTGCTTAGTACATGGCTAACGATAAATCGACTGAAACTACGAAAACTCAATGATTTTTCTATACTTCGACTTGTAGAAGGAAGAAGTATACTATTTTTCCCATTTTAAGATATTTTCAATGTGATTATTTTAAACGTTGGGAAAAATGAAAAATTATTCTAAGTCCCATTCGTAGTTCTTTTTGATTCGTATTGCTTAGTACTTGGCTAACGATAAATCGACTGAAACTACGAAAACTCAATGATTTTTCTATACTTCGACTTGTAGAAGGAAGAAGTATACTATTTTTCCCATTTTAAGATATTTTCAATGTGATTATTTTAAACGTTGGGAAAATGAAAAATGATTCTAAGTCCCCATTCGTAGTTCTTTTTGATTCGTATTGCTTAGTACTTGGCTAACGATAAATCGACTGAAACTACGAAAACTCAATGATTTTTCTATACTTCGACTTGTAGAAGGAAGAAGTATACTATTTTTCCCATTTTAAGATATTTTCAATGTGATTATTTTAAACGTTGGGAAAAATGAAAATTATTCTAAGTCCCCATTCGTAGTTCTTTTTGATTCGTATTGCTTCGGCGCAAAGTAGGTAGGGACACTTATGGCTTTCTCAATTTTTGGATAGGGACAGCCGGATAGCCGTCATTCAGCATAAAAGCTATTGTTATATGCATAGTTTGATGTGAGGAATGGGAATTGATTGAAATTTTCACCCGCCAATTGCCGGCTGGCCTGATTTAAGGTTTGAGAATCTTGACAACGATTTTGCATAACGACAAAAATAGCATCAAGCAAAAATATCACTTATTTTTCCAATTTTCGACTTGTAGAACGATCAAGTATACTATTCTTTGGATTCTAAGTTTTTTTTCAAGTGATTATTTTCAAAGTTGGGAAAAATGAAAAATTATTCTAAGTCCCCATTCGTAGTTCTTTTTGATTCGTA
>NW_026974046.1:0-7500 GCF_034640455.1 Diachasmimorpha longicaudata | reverse complement strand
ATAGCATCAACGTTTCAAGTCATCATTAAAAATTAATAATATCGGTTACTTGATAAATTATAAATTAGTTACATAGAAATTTATTGTTATTTTAGGCATTCAATATATATGAATATATATTTTTTTTCAATGAAAAATCTGTGATGCTATTTTTGCATACCAACAAAAATAGCATCAACGTTCCAAGACATCATTGAAAATTAATAATATCGGTTACTTGATAAAATATAAATTAGTTGTATAGAATTTAGTTTTAATTTTATGCATTCAATTATATCTGAATATATATTTTTTTCAATTAAAAATTCTGTGATGCTATTTTTGCATACCAACAAAATAGCATCAACGTTCCAAGACATCATTGAAAATTAATAATATCGGTTACTTGATAAACTATAAAATAGTTGTATAGAATTTAGTTTAATTTTATGGATTCAATTATATATGAATATATATTTTTTTTAATTAAAAATTCTGTGATGCTATTTTTGCATACCAACAAAAATAGGATCAACGTTCCAAGACACCATTGAAAAGTAATAATATCGGTTACTTGATAAAATATAAATTAGTTGTATAGAATTTAGTTTAATTTTATGCATTCAATTATATATGAATATAATTTTTTCAATTAAAAATCCTGTGATGCTATTTTTGCATACCAACAAAAATAGCATCAACATTTAAGTCATCTTTAAAATTAATAATATCGGTTACTTGATAATTTATACATCAGTTATACAGGTTTTATTTTAATTTTGTACATTTAAATATATGAATATATTTTTTTCAATTAAAAATTCTGTGATGCTATTTTTGCATACCAACAAAAATAGGATCAACGTTCCAAGACATCATTGAAAATTAATAATATCGGTTACTTGATAAATTATAAATTAGTTACATAGAATTTATTTTTATTTTAGGCATTCAATTATATATGAATATATATTTTTTTCAATGAAAAATTCTGTGATGCTATTTTTGCATACCAACAAAAATAGCATCAACGTTCCAAGACATCATTGAAAATTAATAATATCGGTTACTTGATAAAATATAAATTAGTTGTATAGAATTTAGTTTAATTTTATGCATTCAATTATATCTGAATATATATTTTTTTCAATTAAAAATTCTGTGATGCTATTTTTGCATACCAACAAAAATAGCATCAACGTTCCAAGACATCATTGAAAATTAATAATATCGGTTACTTGATAAACTATAAAATAGTTGTATAGAATTTAGTTTAATTTTATGGATTCAATTATATATGAATATATATTTTTTTTAATTAAAAATTCTGTGATGCTATTTTTGCATACCAACAAAAATAGGATCAACGTTCCAAGACACCATTGAAAATTAATAATGTCGGTTACTTGATAAAATATAAATTAGTTGTATAGAATTTAGTTTAATTTTATGCATTCAATTATATCACAGTGAGTATTTTTTTCAATTAAAAATTCTGTGATGCTATTTTTGCATACCAACAAAAATAGCATCAACGTTCCAAGACATCATTGAAAATTAATAATATTGGTTACTTGATAAAATATAAATTAGTTGTATAGAATTTAGTTTAATTTTATGCATTCAATTATATCTGAATATATATTTTTTTCAATTAAAAATTCTGTGATGCTATTTTTGCATACCAACAAAAATAGCATCAACGTTCCAAGACATCATTGAAAATTAATAATATCGGTTACTTGATAAACTATAAAATAGTTGTATAGAATTTAGTTTAATTTTATGGATTCAATTATATATGAATATATATTTTTTTTAATTAAAAATTCTGTGATGCTATTTTTGCATACCAACAAAAATAGGATCAACGTTCCAAGACACCATTGAAAATTAATAATGTCGGTTACTTGATAAAATATAAATTAGTTGTATAGAATTTAGTTTAATTTTATGCATTCAATTATATATGAATATAATTTTTTTCAATTAAAAATTCTGTGATGCTATTTTTGCATACCAACAAAAATAGCATCAACGTTCCAAGACATCATTGAAAATTAATAATATCGGTTACTTGATAAACTATAAAATAGTTGTATGGAATCTAGTTTAATTTTATGCATTCAATTATATATGAATATGTATTTTTTTTAATTAAAAATTCTGTGATGCTATTTTTGCATACCAACAAAAATAGGATCAACGTTTCAAGTCATCAATAAAAATTAATAATATCGGTTACTTGGTAAATTATAAATTAGTTATATAGAATTTAGTTTAATTTTATGCATTCAATTATATATGAATATATATTTTTTACAATTAAAAATTCTGTGATGCTATTTTTGCATACCGACAAAAATAGCATCAAGCAAAAATATCACTTATTTTTCCAATTTTCGACTTGTAGAACGATCAAGTATACTATTCTTTGGATTCTAAGATTTTTTTCAAGTGATTATTTTCAAAGTTGGGAAAAATGAAAAATTATTCTAAGTCCCCATTCGTAGTTCTTTTGATTCGTATTGCTTCGGCGCAAGAGTAGGTAGGGACACTTTGGATTTCTCAATTTTTTGGATAGGGACAGCCGGATAGCATATCACACGTGAGTGAGCTATTGTTATATGCATAGTTTGATGTGAGGAATGGGAATTGATTGAAATTTTCACCCGCCAATTGCCGGCTGGCCTGATTTTAAGGTTTGAGAATCTTGACAACGATTTTGCATACCGACAAAAATAGCATCAAGCAAAAATATCACTTATTTTTCCAATTTTCGACTTGTAGAACGATCAAGTATACTATTCTTTGGATTCTAAGATTTTTTTCAAGTGATTATTTTCAAAGTTGGGAAAAATGAAAAATTATTCTAAGTCCCCATTCGTAGTTCTTTTTGATTCGTATTGCTTCGGCGCAAAGTAGGTAGGGACACTTATGGATTTCTCAATTTTTGGATAGGGACAGCCGGATAGCCGTCATTCAGCATAAAAGCTATTGTTATATGCATAGTTTGATGTGAGGAATGGGAATTGATTGAAATTTTCACCCGCCAATTGCCGGCTGGCCTGATTTTAAGGTTTGAGAATCTTGACAACGATTTTGCATACCGACAAAAATAGCATCAAGCAAAAATATCACTTATTTTTCCAATTTTCGACTTGTAGAACGATCAAGTATACTATTCTTTGGATTCTAAGATTTTTTTCAAGTGATTATTTTCAAAGTTGGGAAAAATGAAAAATTATTCTAAGTCCCCATTCGTAGTTCTTTTTGATTCGTATTGCTTCGGCGCAAAGTAGGTAGGGACACTTATGGCTTTCTCAATTTTTGGATAGGGACAGCCGGATAGCCGTCATTCAGCATAAAAGCTATTGTTATATGCATAGTTTGATGTGAGGAATGGGAATTGATTGAAATTTTCACCCGCCACTTGCCGGCTGGCCTGATTTTAAGGTTTGAGAATCTTGACAACGATTTTGCATACCGACAAAAATAGCATCAAGCAAAAATATCACTTATTTTTCCAATTTTCGACTTGTAGAACGATCAAGTATACTATTCTTTGGATTCTAAGATTTTTTCAAGTGATTATTTTCAAAGTTGGGAAAAATGAAAAATTATTCTAAGTCCCCATTCGTAGTTCTTTTTGATTCGTATTGCTTCGGCGCAAAGTAGGTAGGGACACTTATGGATTTCTCAATTTTTGGATAGGGACAGCCGGATAGCCGTCATTCAGCATAAAAGCTATTGTTATATGCATAGTTTGATGTGAGGAATGGGAATTGATTGAAATTTTCACCCGCCAATTGCCGGCTGGCCTGATTTTAAGGTTTGAGAATCTTGACAACGATTTTGCATACCGACAAAAATAGCATCAAGCAAAAATATCACTTATTTTTCCAATTTTCGACTTGTAGAACGATCAAGTATACTATTCTTTGGATTCTAAGATTTTTTTCAAGTGATTATTTTCAAAGTTGGGAAAAATGAAAAATTATTCTAAGTCCCCATTCGTAGTTCTTTTTGATTCGTATTGCTTCGGCGCAAAGTAGGTAGGGACACTTATGGATTTCTCAATTTTTGGATAGGGACAGCCGGATAGCCGTCATTCAGCATAAAAGCTATTGTTATATGCATAGTTTGATGTGAGGAATGGGAATTGATTGAAATTTTCACCCGCCAATTGCCGGCTGGCCTGATTTTAAGGTTTGAGAATCTTGACAACGATTTTGCATACCGACAAAAATAGCATCAAGCAAAAATATCACTTATTTTTCCAATTTTCGACTTGTAGAACGATCAAGTATACTATTCTTTGGATTCTAAGATTTTTTTCAAGTGATTATTTTCAAAGTTGGGAAAAATGAAAAATTATTCTAAGTCCCCATTCGTAGTTCTTTTTGATTCGTATTGCTTCGGCGCAAAGTAGGTAGGGACACTTATGGATTTCTCAATTTTTGGATAGGGACAGCCGGATAGCCGTCATTCAGCATAAAAGCTATTGTTATATGCATAGTTTGATGTGAGGAATGGGAATTGATTGAAATTTTCACCCGCCAATTGCCGGCTGGCCTGATTTTAAGGTTTGAGAATCTTGACAACGATTTTGCATACCGACAAAAATAGCATCAAGCAAAAATATCACTTATTTTTCCAATTTTCGACTTGTAGAACGATCAAGTATACTATTCTTTGGATTCTAAGATTTTTTTCAAGTGATTATTTTCAAAGTTGGGAAAATGAAAAATTATTCTAAGTCCCCATTCGTAGTTCTTTTTGATTCGTATTGCTTCGGCGCAAAGTAGGTAGGGACACTTATGGATTTCTCAATTTTTGGATAGGGACAGCCGGATAGCCGTCATTCAGCATAAAAGCTATTGTTATATGCATAGTTTGATGTGAGGAATGGGAATTGATTGAAATTTTCACCCGCCAATTGCCGGCTGGCCTGATTTTAAGGTTTGAGAATCTTGACAACGATTTTGCATACCGACAAAAATAGCATCAAGCAAAAATATCACTTATTTTTCCAATTTTCGACTTGTAGAACGATCAAGTATACTATTCTTTGGATTCTAAGATTTTTTTCAAGTGATTATTTTCAAAGTTGGGAAAAATGAAAAATTATTCTAAGTCCCCATTCGTAGTTCTTTTTGATTCGTATTGCTTCGGCGCAAAGTAGGTAGGGACACTTATGGCTTTCTCAATTTTTGGATAGGGACAGCCGGATAGCCGTCATTCAGCATAAAAGCTATTGTTATATGCATAGTTTGATGTGAGGAATGGGAATTGATTGAAATTTTCACCCGCCACTTGCCGGCTGGCCTGATTTTAAGGTTTGAGAATCTTGACAACGATTTTGCATACCGACAAAAATAGCATCAAGCAAAAATATCACTTATTTTTCCAATTTTCGACTTGTAGAACGATCAAGTATACTATTCTTTGGATTCTAAGATTTTTTTCAAGTGATTATTTTCAAAGTTGGGAAAAATGAAAAATTATTCTAAGTCCCCATTCGTAGTTCTTTTTGATTCGTATTGCTTCGGCGCAAAGTAGGTAGGGACACTTATGGCTTTCTCAATTTTTGGATAGGGACAGCCGGATAGCCGTCATTCAGCATAAAAGCTATTGTTATATGCATAGTTTGATGTGAGGAATGGGAATTGATTGAAATTTTCACCCGCCACTTGCCGGCTGGCCTGATTTTAAGGTTTGAGAATCTTGACAACGATTTTGCATACCGACAAAAATAGCATCAAGCAAAAATATCACTTATTTTTCCAATTTTCGACTTGTAGAACGATCAAGTATACTATTCTTTGGATTCTAAGATTTTTTTCAAGTGATTATTTTCAAAGTTGGGAAAAATGAAAAATTATTCTAAGTCCCCATTCGTAGTTCTTTTTGATTCGTATTGCTTCGGCGCAAAGTAGGTAGGGACACTTATGGATTTCTCAATTTTTGGATAGGGACAGCCGGATAGCCGTCATTCAGCATAAAAGCTATTGTTATATGCATAGTTTGATGTGAGGAATGGGAATTGATTGAAATTTTCACCCGCCAATTGCCGGCTGGCCTGATTTTAAGGTTTGAGAATCTTGACAACGATTTTGCATACCGACAAAAATAGCATCAAGCAAAAATATCACTTATTTTCCAATTTTCGACTTGTAGAACGATCAAGTATACTATTCTTTGGATTCTAAGATTTTTTTCAAGTGATTATTTTCAAAGTTGGGAAAAATGAAAAATTATTCTAAGTCCCCATTCGTAGTTCTTTTTGATTCGTATTGCTTCGGCGCAAAGTAGGTAGGGACACTTATGGATTTCTCAATTTTTGGATAGGGACAGCCGGATAGCCGTCATTCAGCATAAAAGCTATTGTTATATGCATAGTTTGATGTGAGGAATGGGAATTGATTGAAATTTTCACCCGCCAATTGCCGGCTGGCCTGATTTTAAGGTTTGAGAATCTTGACAACGATTTTGCATACCGACAAAAATAGCATCAAGCAAAAATATCACTTATTTTTCCAATTTTCGACTTGTAGAACGATCAAGTATACTATTCTTTGGATTCTAAGATTTTTTTCAAGTGATTATTTTCAAAGTTGGGAAAAATGAAAAATTATTCTAAGTCCCCATTCGTAGTTCTTTTTGATTCGTATTGCTTCGGCGCAAAGTAGGTAGGGACACTTATGGATTTCTCAATTTTTGGATAGGGACAGCCGGATAGCCGTCATTCAGCATAAAAGCTATTGTTATATGCATAGTTTGATGTGAGGAATGGGAATTGATTGAAATTTTCACCCGCCAATTGCCGGCTGGCCTGATTTTAAGGTTTGAGAATCTTGACAACGATTTTGCATACCGACAAAAATAGCATCAAGCAAAAATATCACTTATTTTTCCAATTTTCGACTTGTAGAACGATCAAGTATACTATTCTTTGGATTCTAAGATTTTTTTCAAGTGATTATTTTCAAAGTTGGGAAAAATGAAAAATTATTCTAAGTCCCCATTCGTAGTTCTTTTTGATTCGTATTGCTTCGGCGCAAAGTAGGTAGGGACACTTATGGCTTTCTCAATTTTTGGATAGGGACAGCCGGATAGCCGTCATTCAGCATAAAAGCTATTGTTATATGCATAGTTTGATGTGAGGAATGGGAATTGATTGAAATTTTCACCCGCCACTTGCCGGCTGGCCTGATTTTAAGGTTTGAGAATCTTGACAACGATTTTGCATACCGACAAAAATAGCATCAAGCAAAAATATCACTTATTTTTCCAATTTTCGACTTGTAGAACGATCAAGTATACTATTCTTTGGATTCTAAGATTTTTTTCAAGTGATTATTTTCAAAGTTGGGAAAAATGAAAAATTATTCTAAGTCCCCATTCGTAGTTCTTTTTGATTCGTATTGCTTCGGCGCAAAGTAGGTAGGGACACTTATGGCTTTCTCAATTTTTGGATAGGGACAGCCGGATAGCCGTCATTCAATATCACACGTGAGT
>NW_026974045.1:0-20124 GCF_034640455.1 Diachasmimorpha longicaudata | reverse complement strand
CAATAATTGATCTCAATATCAAATCAATTAGCATAGCTAAGACTGATCAATTCGACGACGTCCCATGGAATATAATAGAACAAATCCTAGTAGATACATTTGCACCAATTGATGTAAAAATTACAATTTGCACGCAAGAAGTCATAATCCCCAATGAGCATGACCGATCCGAAATCCTACTCGAGTATCACGCTAGCGCGACGAACGGTCATAAAGGTACGACAAAAACTTTTAATCGTCTTAGGCAGAACTTTTTCTGGCCAAGTATGAGACAAGACGTTATCGAACTCATTCGTAATTGCAGGGCATGTCAGCTAAAGAAATTAGTTAGGGTTAAAACGAAACAACCTATGGTTATTACCGACACACCTAAAGCAGCCTTCGACAAAATCGCCATGGATATGGTGGGACCTTTATCGAAAACGAAAAATGATAATATATATATTCTCACCATTCAAGATTTGTTAACTAAATATTCTCTAGCTATACCTTTAAAGAACGGAGATTCTAGAGAAATAGCAATTGCTCTTGTTAAAAATTTTATCTGCTATTTCGGAGCACCAAAAATCATACTCACCGATCAAGGCTCAAATTTTATATCTTGTCTCATGAAAACAATTGCCAAGAAATTTCGAATTAAACAATATCATACTACTGCATATAGACCTCAAAGCAATGGATCCATCGAAAGATCCCACCATGTCCTCATACAATACCTAAAACAGTACGCAGACACCCATACAGATTGGGACGAACTATGTGAATTAGCTTCTTTTGCATATAACACTAGTGTCCACGAGGGAACGGGATACACTCCTCATCAATTAGTATTCGGGAAATTAGCTAGATTACCATCCAGTCAAGCCGCTAATGAGCCAATCGAGCCTACATACGGAGACTATTTGCGCCAACTATTTACGCGAATCAGTAAATTTCAAGAAACAGCAGGACAAAATCTTCATCAAGCAAAACTTAAATCTAAAGAATATTACGATGCGAAAATAAATCCACAACAGCTTAGTGTGGGAAATAAAGTATTTTTGCTTAAAGAACCCAATAAGGGAAAAATGACTGACCAGTATGAAGGTCCTTATAATATTATTGAAATACTAGAAAATTGTAACGTCATAATAAATAGAAATGGAGCCAAGAAAAAGGTTCATATTAATAAGCTACGGTTATCTAAAATGCAAGTTTCTCTCATAACCACATAAATGATAACACAATAGACATTAAGAATAAAAATCTTCAAAAGTTAGAATCATTATTTCAGCTAGAATAACTAATTAATAATTAATAACAAATTATAATCAGAAAATTAGGGTAGTAGGAAAATTGAGTTAGCAAAATCCCAACATCATCCAAAAATGTTACAGATGACTCTAAAAAGGATGATGACGGCTATTCTCGTCCTGTTGTTCATCAACACCCAGGAAATTAATGGATTAGTAGGTTATGATTGTAGTGGGTCTACCTTAAACATCACCTCGTATTCTCTACTCCAGGTGGGGCAATGTCACATCCCCCTTGTTAAACCCAAATCAACAAATGTCAACATCGAACTTATGCAACTTAACAAATATGGACAAATTACGGTCGTAGAATGTCGATTACAATTAGATCGAACAATTCACCGTTGCGGAATGTTTTCCCATGTAGCAATAGTGCACAATTACCGCAGGGAATATTTCGTTGAGCTGGAACAACACGAATGCCAAAAATTACATGATTCCAACTCACTACAGATATCACACAACATTGTAGTCGATGCACTAGTTAAAAATATCACCAATCTTAGACCAATCACAATAGCCGGTAAAGCCGAAGTTGACGGCACATGTCAAGGAAGCCAGTATAGTGACCCATTTGGGAATTGGGACGAAGTCATTGTCAACGCAATAGCGCGAATCTACTACACTTCATATGTCACCACTGTCGAATTAATATCCAACAAAGTAACCCTTCAATCGGGAGCCAAATGCGATTTTTTGGCGGGGTCTTGTACAAACTCTCTTGGCACTCAGGCCTTTTGGTCAGTCCAGCCTCCAGACGACTGTAAATTCGGAAAATACACAACGCTATATCGAGGATCAGCTACGAAGATCGAATCAGACAACAGTAACCCGACCACTTATTTAGTTACCACTAGAGACTATACTTTCACATTGGAGCAAAGATCTAAGACATTAACCTGTGGCTACCTTTTGATCCAAACTGAATTACCAAAATTATTTATTATGGAAGTTTCTCCGGGAACCACTTTCCCCACAAATAAGATTATCAATACCGATAATGTGGACTTAATGCAATATGTTAACACGAAAATTGTATACCTCGAACACCACCTTAGAACTCAAGTTAGGAAGCTGTATCACTATATTCGTCTCAGTCAATGCGAAGCCCAAAGAACCTCATTAATGAACGCCCTTAGCACAGCGTCATTTGCACCTGATATATTTGCCTATAACCTCATGAAAGGCCCGGGTTATCATGCAATAACAACAGGAGAATTGGTTTCCATTGTCAAATGCACGGCAGTACCAGTCACCCTCAGAAAGAGTGAAAATTGTTACCAAGAAATGCCAGTTACTTACAACAACGAAAGTTACTTTCTAACCGGAATATCGAGAATGTTGATTAGACATGGAACGGTCATTGACTGCCATTCAGCGATACCTACAGTTTATAGAATTGATGGATATTGGTATGCACTGAACCCTGACCCAATGAAAACCCCAACGCCTGCAACCTTTAACCCTTCTCTACCAATAGAATGGGAATATGAAAAAATAGAAAATTTAGCAACTAGTGGAATTTATAGCGAAACAGATATGGAAAAATTACGTGACCGACTATTAACTCGAGCAGAAGCCGCCACTGTAATGAATAATCTTGTCAGCGCCGCCAATGGTAATGAACTGCCAGCCGGAACTATTTCAATGAAACACCTTTTGAGTAGGGAGATGGTAGAGGAAATGACGGAATCAGCAGCTTATAAGACGTGGGAAAAACTCAAAATATTTGGGAATACAGTATCGATTCTTATAGGAATTGTCACTATTATCCACGTGATAATTGGCATTGCTAATGTGTTCATACATGGTTTTACGCTACACGATGCATTCGGATGGAGCTTCCGTATCCTTGGAGCTTTATTTGGAGGACTTACACATTATTTTATATACAGAACACGTCGAAACCAAACGAATAATTTACCAGAAAACATCGAAGCTCAACCTCTTAACACGGAGATGAGAACACACACCCGGAGAACCACGCCATTGAACACTATAACTACAACAAGTGAACTGCCACGAGCCACCCTTCCTAATCCGATTAATCCGCAATTACTATCGCAAGCACGTATAGCTTTAAGTACTGCCCCAACTAACACAAACTAGTAGAAGTATTTGTTAATAACCATTCTACATAGTGCCAATAAATAGAAAAATAGCCACTCAGAAATCAACAGTGGATTCGATGCTGATCAAGGGGAAATATATTATATGTCTTCCTACTCGTCCGAAATCGTGATGGTCCACAACTATCTTGCACGTTTCAACTATCCTGGTTACATTTACCCTCCTGAATAACTAGCAATTGACTTCACAAATCATTAACAGAATCAACATCAACAACAATCAGCATCAGCATTAGCATTATCAGCAGCAGTATCAGCATCAGAATTAGCATCATCAACGATGAACACCCGATCGGCTGATATTTGCGAGAAGATTCGGCAAATGCAGACGACTATTAGCAAGATGCAAGCTGCTACTGATCAGTTGAGCAACACAATGCATAGGTTATTCAAATACCAAAACACCACAGATTCAAAAATTCTCATGGAAAGAACGATGCGAAATCTACGGTTCCACATGATCTTCCTCAGAACCCTACATGAAGAGCTGCAAACACAAATTACAAATTAAAATAGAAACTCAACAATCATAACCTACACGATTCCATTACACGACGGGGAGAAGGCCGAATTTCAATGGGGTTTGGAGTCAATAAATACTTTGGGAGTGACGATCCAAGGGGTCCCCAGGGAAACGGCGGCGAAATAAGATAGAAAAAAAAAAAAAAAATAAATAACTAAATAAATATTATTTTATAGTATTTTATACAGTATTCGAAACTACTCTTTCTATATTTTTTTTATAATTATCACTAGCATTGTATTCAATGAAATAACCTACATATATATGTATACATATATAGATATAGATTTTTTTTATTTTTCATTCATATGTGCATAAAATCATAATGTCCATATACATTTTTTTTTTATTGGGAGATAATCCCGTACCGAATGTACTCTCAATGCTTTATATCGAGTCAAACATTCATAATCAACATTTGTAGACATTAAAACAAAAACATAACAGAGGTCATTAATATAAATCATGACATATTTAATATCTACACTGTGCGACATTTATTAATTCCTTCAGCATAACAATCAGTAAACCAAAAATTGGACATACATCATAATTTTTGGCAAACTAAGGCTAGGGGAAAAATAACGCGCTTTCAACCAAACTTTTGATTCCAAACGGTATCAAGAATGAAAATAGTTTAGTCAAAAAACATTAGACAAAGTAGATAATAACAGAGCACGCAACATTACCATGCTGCACTTAATATTTTAGACACATAATTTTTTTTTTTCTTTTCCCGACTTTTGCTGTCCGCATCCCTTTTATATAATCTAGGTGAAGGTAGCACTAATCTGCACGAGCACGTATTTGCAATGCACTGAATGCAAAATATAGAGTTATAAATGGAACGAAACGTTTTTTCTTCCGTAAATAAAGAAATAAACGTCTCATATCATTCCAGAATCAGGAATGGACAGACACACGAATGAGCGCCCTCGTATGATTAGGATATGGAGACACCCCAATAAAGAAATCTTAGAGGCGAGGAAAAGGAAACACCGAATATTAATTATCGCGAGACAATTGCAAAAGAAAGTAGAAAAAATGCATAAATTATTAGATGTATTTAAACAATATTGCGAAGCGAAAATCGACGAAATAGAAAATACCGATAGTCACGAAGAATTGGAGGAGATTTCGGCGGACGAAATAGATACAGATAATGATAGCAGATAAAGGTAGGATATTCTTTCTATTACTTCAGGCTTAACTTGAGAAAATGAGAGAAACTTGCAAAATAAAAATAAAAAAATAATACTAAACTTAACTATTCATAATGGCTACTAACGCTTGAATTATAACGGTAAAAGAACGCCGACGGAATGACACAGATCCCGTTAAATAGCCTCACTAAATAAATAATAAAAATTATAATATTCATATACATATGCATATGTATATACATGTATGTATATGCATAACATTAGAATCATACTCATGAAGTAACAATACTGTGGGCTGGCATGAGTTCGAGTATCGATTGTCACCTTTGCGATAACCTGAAAACAAGTGAAGAAATAAGTAGAATATATAATAAAATACTGTAACGATAGGCCACTGACGAGTAGTATGTAAAATTATGAATTGAAGTGTAAGATTTAGAATAAGCCTGAAATTCCTTCAGCATGAATGAGCTGAAACATGCAACGCCCTACAGTTGCGGCTTAAGGTTCCGAATATTGGCACCTAATTCTTCAGGATATCAGGGATCGAACTTGATGTTCTGCGGACCTTCGGCCTGAAAAGAAAAGAAGAAAAGAAAACAACAACGACGAACAAAACACAATCCTATTTTGCTTTCCTTACCTGCTCCCCTATATCCTTCTTCCGACCTCTTGATACTCGAAAATCAATTCGAACTATCGCTGAAAAGATGCTCACGTCATGTTCTCACTCAGAAAATACCGCGTACACTTGGAAAAGGACGAAGAAAATGAAAACAAAATATTTAAAAGAGAGGTCACAATCTTGCTGACCAACACTAAACAACAGATATTCAAAATACCTTACATGCGTAAACCAAGCATTCTACACGATCGTGACGACGATGGGAAGTTCCACAGGATAATGGAGACTACAACGGAGCGAGCATGCAGTAGAAGTACTCTCTACAGTGCAAAGCAGCATAACCATCATCATACTGGAAATGGGAGCCCAAGATATCCAAGTCAAGCAATAATTCAAAATCAATGAAAACGAATACCGGAATCCAACCTCCGCTACTAACAAGAAGTACGAATGCAAGATATGAGTGGAGAACGAGAACAAATCGCAGAAAATTGAATACCAAAATTGAACAGCATACAGATAGACCTGTCACAGCACCATTGGATGAACGAAACCTTCCTTACCATATGAAAGTCCCCATACCTTTCTAATAATCCTAGCCAAAGAAAACAACAAATGTACGTACTATGACCAGACTTCGGCAGTTGATCCGCAGGCATTAGTCGATCCATGATACCAAAACGGACAACAGAACAGCAAGGAGCTAAGGATACCGAAGAACACGAGCGGAACAGGATCAGAAGATTATTATTTTACTACACTGTATCTCTTATTATGATATATCATGTTCAATTACATTAAAGTCCAATACTTAAGATCTATGGGTACCTCGCAAACGTGACAATACGTAATTTAACTATACGAAAGTGACTTGGACCACTTAACACTACGCTTAAGCCTATAATAATTTAAAAATCAAATAATCAAACATATATTGGGCAAAAATATTTCATGAAATTTAAATATTCTATATCTATCTATATATGTTCACTGCAAGCAATACCTGGGTTTACTCAATTGGGAAGTAACCACTTATAAGCACCTCCCTTTTTCGCAATAATACCTACACGAATATATATCTAAATTAAACCTACGATTACAGAATACATAAAATGGATCCATCAATCCGATACAGGACGTTACGAGCGTCCTTAATACTGAATTATCCTGTTAGTCTGAGGAATCAAATATATAATAAACTTACTACGTATTCCACAAAAATCGCAGACTGCAGAAAAGCAAGGGAAAAACCGGCAGCGCTTAACAATTTAACAGAAAATCTCGAAGAAATACTCAAACCACTACACATCGCTGTCATACAAGGAGTACTATTTGGCAACATGCACTTTATAAAATTGGACACGAATCCTCAAATCATGAAATTTTACATGAATGACGAATACGATTGGCGCAAGGAAGCCAAACTGTGTCGACAAATAATTAAAACATTTAAAAGACTACTGAAATGAAGAAAAAACTAGGAACATTAAATACGTGAAGTGGGATTGCAAAACTCAGTGCAACAAATAATTAGAGATTAAATAGTGAAATACTTGAATCGAATAGTTAAAATCAATCAAATACTGTCAAACATGCAACGCTTAGATAAAAATAAATTATAATATGTTTAATTGAATTTCAGTGGGTTAGGAGCTTATCCTTTCGAGCTAATGTACCGGAGAATCCCCTGATAGAGTTCATAACGATAAAATATGTAAAAACCACAAAACTATGGAATAAGGACCGTGATTGGTTGATTTTTCACAAAAAAAAAAAAGACGAAACTATAATAGACTTTTACAGTTGCTTTTGTCGCTAAAACAGACAAAAGCAACTGCACTCACCATTGTCATGTTACGTATTCACATACGTTTTCTATGAATGATATCCCCTTGAAGCAATTGCAAAATATAAAGGATGAAATCAATCAAATATAAATACTAAATACCGCTATAAATTACTGATCATATATTTCAACCAGAGGTCATGTAACAAAACATTCTTAGATGAATGACCAAAAGGATTCTATATATAAATAAGAATAAAGAAATGAAAAGATAGAAACATTGACGGAGGACGGAACAGTATTTCTCCCTCTGACGTCGCAAGCCGATGACCTTTAATACAATCATTGCACAGAATAAATAAATGATTACTTAAAATAAAAATAATTCGGGACCATGAAGGAGCCCACATACCAATGATTAAAAAGAAACTCAGCTTTGCGACGTTAGAACAGGGTTAAACCGCGAGGACGAGTAACGCACCCTCTCAAAAATGACGAAATCTTGGAAATTTCCACGTATATATTGATACGAGTCAATCTAAGAATGATGTGACTCCGATTGAAATAAATGAAAAGACAAACGAAGAATGAAATACAAAAGAGAAATCATAATTCTGAAAAATAGAAGCAATTGCAAAGTATAAATACCGCTATAAATAACTGATCATATATATCAACCAGAGGTCATGTAACGAAACATTCTTAGATGAATGACCAAAAGGATTCTATATATAAATAAAAATAAAGAAATGAAAAGATAGAAACATTGACGGAGGACGGAACAGTATTTCTCCCTCTGACGTCGCAAGCCGATGACCTTTAATACAATCATTGCACAGAATAAATAAATGATTACTTAAAATAAAAATAATTCGGGACCATACAGGAGCCCACATACCAATGATTAAAAGAAACTCAGCTTTGGGACGTTAGAACAGGGTTAAACCGCGAGGACGAGTAACGCACCCTCTCAAAAATGACGAAATCTTGGAAATTTCCACGTATATATTGATACGAGTCAATCTAAGAATGATATGACTCCGATTGAAATAAATGAAAAGAAAAACGAATAATTTAAATACAAAAGAGAAATCATAATTCAGAAAAATAGATAAATTCGACTGTTGCATCAAAAAGGATGCATGAAAAGTCAAGAAATAACGTAAACTAAATATTCCATAAGACAATGGCCATGAAAAGTTATGAAAAAATAGAATTTGTTAATAAACAATTAACAAACATTTATAACAACAAAATGCAAATCAGTGGAAAAGAAAGAACGATCACCGGGGTAAGCACCCACCAAAAATCTTTTCTTAATCTTCATAAACAGTTGAGATATTTATTTTTGAAGTTTCATACAGACACATACAAGCCCATGTATCCGTGTGTCCACAAAACTTTGGAAAATTCTAGCGTACGCATTATTGATGATGGAGAAATGGTTTCCATACAAAAGGGACTCCATATTCTGAAAACTATTTATTTCACTCATAAAAATAATAAAATTTATTAACAAATATAATTGTTGTAAACAAAAT
Organism: Diachasmimorpha longicaudata; assembly: GCF_034640455.1. Lineage (NCBI taxonomy): Eukaryota > Metazoa > Arthropoda > Insecta > Hymenoptera > Braconidae > Diachasmimorpha > Diachasmimorpha longicaudata. Next base: position 11,065 of record NW_026974045.1, on the reverse strand, counting down.
ATACATGAAATATTCTACGAACAATTCACAAAAATCGTAAAAGGAAGTTCTGTAGATCCTAAATATGTATTTCAAAAATCTCTTCTTAATCTTCATAAATAGTGAAGATATTCATTTTTAAACTTTTACACACACCCACACATACAAACCCATGTATCGGTGTGTCCACAAAAACTTTGGAAAATTCTAGCGTCCGCATTATTGACGATAGAGAAATGGTTTCCAGACAAAAAAGGACTCCATATATTGAAAACTATTTATTCCATTCATAAAAATGATAAAAATTATTAACAAATATAATTGTTGTAAACAAAACGTACATGAAAAATCCTGTAAACAATTCAGAAAAATCGTAAAAGGAAGTTCAGTAGATCCTTGATATGTAACAAAAAAATCTTTTCTTAATCTTCATAAACAGTGAAGATATTGATTTTTAAATAATTCACACTATACACACACACTCAAATCCTTGTATCGGTGTATGCAAATAAAGTTCGAGAATTGATAGCGCTTTCCCTATGGGACATATGCAAAAACATCCCATATAGAAACTATGGCATAAATTGTGAACTACAAAAATATGTAATAGAAAATTGTAAAAGTCAATAGACAAAACTGAATGTCTATTGACATGTCATTAGGAATTACCCCTAAAAAAATCTAAAATTGGCGAAATTAGCGCATTTAAATAACAAGAACAAGAATATGAAAGAAAATTAAACAAAACTCAACAATTTAAACATGTCAATTTTGATAAATTAGCGATCTTAATTGTAAATGTTAATAACCACGAAATTAATGAACGAATTTCTACCGAAAAATCCATAAAAATAGTCCACTGAATCCTCTAACGACTGAGCCATTGATTAGATTTTTCACGTTATAAACAACGCCATTAGAAGTTAATAAACATTTTTCAAGGTCAAGTCAATATCTCCGAAAGTTGTATAGTTAAGAAAAGGAAAATTTATGGAAAAATGCTATAAAATGTGGACATTTGAATGGATGAATAATTGTTCCTGATTACTGAAAAATACTATTGTTATATACAATTGAAATGATATAAAAAATTGTCAAAAAAGTTTTAATACTAGGATCGTATTTCTAGACCAAAAATAGGGTCAAAAACGAATTTTGTCAAATTTGTCAAGAGACAATGTCAATAGACAAAAATTGCTTATAGTAGTACCATGAGGATGCCAAAAGGATCCATTTAAGCTATAGTGAAAATCACGTTCAAAAATTAATTTTAAAACAGAAAAATCATTGTCAAAATATCAGAAATAATTTTTAAGAATTAAAAATGTAAAAATGAAAAATGTAATAAGGCATAAGAGAATGTCACAGCATTAGATGAGACTACACACAGAACATATGAATACGCATCACGCGCCATCCCTACTCTCAGTCAAGTGGAGTTGCACGTTAAACGAAGCATCCCCACCATCCCTACTACTGGATAGCGTGCGCCAACGATCGACGCGGTGAATAATCGGTCAGAGTAGTCTCAGTGCCGCAGAAAAACGGCAGTTCAACTTCAACATCACCCAGCAGCAGTCATCTCTCCGAAGAGCTCCGGGAACATTAAATCGACTAAGTTCCAAATTATTTTTGGACTTAGAAAATATTTCGTGAGTTGTGGACTTGGAAAAATTTCGTGAGTTATGAACTTAGAATAATTTTGCCTTCTGCACTCTTGAACTTAGAATAATTTGGCCTTCTGCACTCTTGAACTTAGAATAATTTGGCCTTCTGCACCGTTGAATTTATGATAATTTTGCTGTCTGCACTGTTGAACTCACAATTATTTTACCTTTCGCATTTTTCGACATAAGATTCATTTACATGAAATATTTTTCTAAAGCCACCATTCACTTTAATTATTAAATTTAAACATGTCAAGTCTCAAACAAGTAAAGAATTTGTGGTGAATAAAAAAGAAGTGATACCAAGTGTTGTGAAAAAGTGTTAACTTCCCCATCACACAAATCATACCGAGAAATTTTGCCGAGGCGACCCAAGACGCTCGTTTAAGAACGGTGGCTTGCGAACCCCACGAGAATTTATCGGTTGACTTACGTGAAAAATCACTCTTGAATAGAATTAATTGATAAATTTTGCCGAGGCGACCCAAGACGCTCGTTTAAATAACGGTGCCTTGCGAACCCCACGAGAATTTAACAATTGAATCTTTCATTGCATAATTTTTTATAGAATTAATTGATAAATTTTGCCGAGGCGACCCAAGATGCTCGTTTACGAACGGTCTCTTGCGAACCCCACGAGAATTTAACAATTAACTCTTTCATTCCAAATCTTCAGTAAAATTAATTGATAAATTTTGCCGAGGCGACCCAAGATGCTCGTTTACGAACGGTCTCTTGCGAACCCCACGAGAATTTAACAATTAAATTATGTAATCTAAAACAAACCGCACTCTCTTAGTGAAGTGAACCAACGATTAAAAATACAGTTTTCGTTCGATATATATATATTTATTAATTTTGTTTCTCTCGGAAATCCAGAAAAGAAAACGTCAATAAGTGAAATAACAAAAAAAAAACTTTATTCAAAAAGACTACGGAAAACGTATCATCCATCCAGCCAAGCAGCCGTCCAGATAGCGACCCAAAGGACTAATTATAAAAGAAATAACGAAAGTGAGTAACATGAGGAAAACATTTATTCTTTCTACCCGGATGTCGTTTGATATTCCAAAAAGGGAAAGTTTAACCACTATTTACGGTTTTTCGGTAAATTCTCAACGTTAAAATAAATCAATCTAGCATGTCCTTCTTAAAATCGGCAAGTCAAATTTTAATCGGCTACCGCTCGACGGTTAAAAATTGTTATTTCGGCTTCCCTAAATTACTAAGATCAAAAACGGAAGGACAATATTGAAACAATGACACCAACTGAGATTTTATTTCTTCTAATAACACCAAATTCACCGGAAATACGTAACAGTTCGATATGATGGCATATAACTTGAGTACACATTGTCGTAGGCCGATGAAACCGCGTGCAATAGCTTCGTCTCGTCGAACTACACCAGTGCAATGCGCCAAGTTTGCGTTTGAACGATTTGTCTTCGAGAAAAAGTCGATTATACATATGCGTGTTTACGACATCGTGGGAATCACTTTTTTTTGGCTGCACCTAGACAAAATCTGGCATCATATTCGGTTTCAGCACGCCGAATAACCAAGGAAACTGATGCAACATCGTTTTCTTCGCGACCACAGCTCACGAAAAACTCAAAAGTTGATATTCGGGTTCGATATGATGGCATATAACTTGAGTACACATTGTCGTACGCCGATGAAACCGCGTGCAATAGCTCCGTCTCGTCGAACTACACGAGTGCAATGCGCCAAGTTTGCGTTTGAACGATTTGTCTTCGAGAAAAAGTCGATTATACATATGCGTGTTTACGACATCGTGGGAATCACTTTTTTTTGGCTGCACCTAGACAAAATCTGGCATCATATTCGGTTTCAGCACGCCGAATAACCAAGGAAACTGATGCAACATCGTTTTCTTCGCGACCACAGCTCACGAAAAACTCAATCTGTTACGTATTCACATACGTTTTCTATGAATGATATCCCCTTGAAGCAATTGCAAAATATAAAGGATGAAATCAATCAAATATAAATACTAAATACCGCTATAAATTACTGATCATATATTTCAACCAGAGGTCATGTAACAAAACATTCTTAGATGAATGACCAAAAGGATTCTATATATAAATAAGAATAAAGAAATGAAAAGATAGAAACATTGACGGAGGACGGAACAGTATTTCTCCCTCTGACGTCGCAAGCCGATGACCTTTAATACAATCATTGCACAGAATAAATAAATGATTACTTAAAATAAAAATAATTCGGGACCATGAAGGAGCCCACATACCAATGATTAGAAAGAAACTCAGCTTTGCGACGTTAGAACAGGGTTAAACCGCGAGGACGAGTAACGCACCCTCTCAAAAATGACGAAATCTTGGAAATTTCCACGTATATATTGATACGAGTCAATCTAAGAATGATGTGACTCCGATTGAAATAAATGAAAAGACAAACGAAGAATGAAATACAAAAGAGAAATCATAATTCTGAAAAATAGAAGCAATTGCAAAGTATAAATACCGCTATAAATAACTGATCATATATATCAACCAGAGGTCATGTAACGAAACATTCTTAGATGAATGACCAAAAGGATTCTATATATAAATAAAAATAAAGAAATGAAAAGATAGAAACATTGACGGAGGACGGAACAGTATTTCTCCCTCTGACGTCGCAAGCCGATGACCTTTAATACAATCATTGCACAGAATAAATAAATGATTACTTAAAATAAAAATAATTCGGGACCATACAGGAGCCCACATACCAATGATTAAAAGAAACTCAGCTTTGGGACGTTAGAACAGGGTTAAACCGCGAGGACGAGTAACGCACCCTCTCAAAAATGACGAAATCTTGGAAATTTCCACGTATATATTGATACGAGTCAATCTAAGAATGATATGACTCCGATTGAAATAAATGAAAAGAAAAACGAATAATTTAAATACAAAAGAGAAATCATAATTCAGAAAAATAGATAAATTCGACTGTTGCATCAAAAAGGATGCATGAAAAGTCAAGAAATAACGTAAACTAAATATTCCATAAGACAATGGCCATGAAAAGTTATGAAAAAATAGAATTTGTTAATAAACAATTAACAAACATTTATAACAACAAAATGCAAATCAGTGGAAAAGAAAGAACGATCACCGGGGTAAGCACCCACCAAAAATCTTTTCTTAATCTTCATAAACAGTTGAGATATTTATTTTTGAAGTTTCATACAGACACATACAAGCCCATGTATCCGTGTGTCCACAAAACTTTGGAAAATTCTAGCGTACGCATTATTGATGATGGAGAAATGGTTTCCATACAAAAGGGACTCCATATTCTGAAAACTATTTATTTCACTCATAAAAATAATAAAATTTATTAACAAATATAATTGTTGTAAACAAAATATACATGAAATATTCTACGAACAATTCACAAAAATCGTAAAAGGAAGTTCTGTAGATCCTAAATATGTATTTCAAAAATCTCTTCTTAATCTTCATAAATAGTGAAGATATTCATTTTTAAACTTTTACACACACCCACACATACAAACCCATGTATCGGTGTGTCCACAAAAACTTTGGAAAATTCTAGCGTCCGCATTATTGACGATAGAGAAATGGTTTCCAGACAAAAAAGGACTCCATATATTGAAAACTATTTATTCCATTCATAAAAATGATAAAAATTATTAACAAATATAATTGTTGTAAACAAAACGTACATGAAAAATCCTGTAAACAATTCAGAAAAATCGTAAAAGGAAGTTCAGTAGATCCTTGATATGTAACAAAAAAAATCTTTTCTTAATCTTCATAAACAGTGAAGATATTGATTTTTAAATAATTCACACTATACACACACACTCAAATCCTTGTATCGGTGTATGCAAATAAAGTTCGAGAATTGATAGCGCTTTCCCTATGGGACATATGCAAAAACATCCCATATAGAAACTACGGCATAAATTGTGAACTACAAAAATATGTAATAAAAAATTGTAAAAGTCAATAGACAAAACTGAATGTCTATTGACATGTCATTAAGAATTACCCCTAAAAAATCTAAAATTGGCGAAATTAGTGCATTTAAATAACAAGAACAAGAATATGAAAGAAAATTAAACAAAACTCAACAATTTAAACATGTCAATTTTGATAAATTAGCGATCTTAATTGTAAATGTTAATAACCACGAAATTAATGAACGAATTGCTACCGAAAAATCCATAAAAATAGTCCACTGAATCCTCTAACGACTGAGCCATTGATTAGATTTTTCACGTTATAAACAACGCCATTAAAAGTTAATAAACATTTTTCAAGGTCAAGTCAATATCTCCGAAAGTTGTATAGTTAAGAAAATGAAAATTTATGGAAAAATGCTATAAAATGTGGACATTTGAATGGATGAATAATTGTTCCTGATTACTGAAAAATACTATTGTTATTAACAATTGAAATGTTATAAAAAATTGTCAAAAAAGTTTTAATACTAGAATCGTATTTCTAGACCAAAAATAGGGTCAAAAACGAATTTTGTCAAATTTGTCAAGAGACAATGTCAATAGACAAAAATTGCTTATAGTAGTACCATGAGGATGCCAAAAGGATCCATTTAAGCTATAGTGAAAATCACGTTCAAAAATTAATTTTAAAACAGAAAAATCATTGTCAAAATATCAGAAATAATTTTTAAGAATTAAAAATGTAAAAATGAAAAATGTAATAAGGCATAAGAGAATGTCACAGCATTAGATGAGACTACACACAGAACATATGAATACGCATCACGCGCCATCCCTACTCTCAGTCAAGTGGAGTTGCACGTTAAACGAAGCATCCCCACCATCCCTACTACTGGATAGCGTGCGCCAACGATCGACGCGGTGAATAATCGGTCAGAGTAGTCTCAGTGCCGCAGAGAAACGGCAGTTCAACTTCAACATCAGCCAGCAGCAGTCATCTCTCCGAAGAGCTCCGGGAACATTAAATCGACTAAGTTCCAAATTATTTTTGGACTTAGAAAATATTTCGTGAGTTGTGGACTTGGAAAAATTTCGTGAGTTATGAACTTAGAATAATTTTGCCTTCTGCACTCTTGAACTTAGAATAATTTGGCCTTCTGCACTCTTGAACTTAGAATAATTTGGCCTTCTGCACCGTTGAATTTATGATAATTTTGCTGTCTGCACTGTTGAACTCACAATTATTTTACCTTTCGCATTTTTCGACATAAGATTCATTTACATGAAATATTTTTCTAAAGCCACCATTCACTTTAATTATTAAATTTAAACATGTCAAGTCTCAAACAAGTAAAGAATTTGTGGTGAATAAAAAAGAAGTGATACCAAGTGTTGTGAAAAAGTGTTAACTTCCCCATCACACAAATCATACCGAGAAATTTTGCCGAGGCGACCCAAGACGCTCGTTTAAGAACGGTGGCTTGCGAACCCCACGAGAATTTATCGGTTGACTTACGTGAAAAATCACTCTTGAATAGAATTAATTGATAAATTTTGCCGAGGCGACCCAAGACGCTCGTTTAAATAACGGTGCCTTGCGAACCCCACGAGAATTTAACAATTGAATCTTTCATTGCATAATTTTTTATAGAATTAATTGATAAATTTTGCCGAGGCGACCCAAGATGCTCGTTTACGAACGGTCTCTTGCGAACCCCACGAGAATTTAACAATTAACTCTTTCATTCCAAATCTTCAGTAAAATTAATTGATAAATTTTGCCGAGGCGACCCAAGATGCTCGTTTACGAACGGTCTCTTGCGAACCCCACGAGAATTTAACAATTAAATAATGTAATCTAAAAACAAACCGCACTCTTAGTGAAGTGAACCAACGATTAAAAATACAGTTTTCGTTCGATATATATATATTTATTAATTTTGTTTCTCTCGGAAATCCAGAAAAGAAAACGTCAATAAGTGAAATCAAAAAAAAAACTTTATTCAAAAAGACTACAGAAAACGTATCATCCATCCAGCCAAGCAGCCGTCCAGACAGCGACCCAAAGGACTAATTATAAAAGAAACAACGAAAGTGAGTAACGTGAGGAAAACATTTATTCTTTCTACCCGGATGTCGTTTGATATTCCAAAAAAGGAAAGTTTAACCACTATTTACGGTTTTCGGTAAATTCTCAACGTTAAAATAAATCAATCTAGCATGTCCTTCTTAAAATCGGCAAGTCAAATTTTAATCGGCTACCGCTCGACGGTTAAAAATTGTTATTTCGGCTTCCCTAAATTACTAAGATCAAAAACGGAAGGACAATATTGAAACAATGACACCAACTGAGATTTTATTTCTTTTAATAACACCAAATTCACCGGAAATACGTAACAAAAATGGTGCTAAGTGTGGGGTTTTTCTCAGTCACTTTTTCGTTTTTTTTTATTGCATTAGTTGGCTGGTCGCACACGTAATTTTAATCTAATGAATTTTAGCACTTTTAACGCCTATCATCCTAGAAGATACGATATACTGACCAATGTTCGTTTTTCGTTTCATCCTTCATTTTATTTTACTCGAGTTTTTTTTTGTTCTGAAAGAAAAAAAGTAAATCTCAAAAATTAATCGATTAATTCAACTCGTTACCATATATATATTCATACAGATTCATTGTTTTTTTTTTGATTTTTGAAATACATTAACAAAATTTATATATATAGATATCAATACTTGCATCAATCAAAATGGATAATTACGAAACGAATGTGGGTGAGATACCAGAGCAATTAGAAGAAGCCCGCGAGCTTAATCAACAACTCTTGGAAAGATTGAAATTAATCGAAGAACAGGCCCAAATAATTAAAGACCTACAAGCTTCAGTAAAACAATTGAAAGAATGTCAAACGCAGACTAGTAATTCTCCGTCGGAAGGAGACTTTGAACGACCCAATATTTCAAATCAAAATTATTTGGCAACTAACGTAATTCTGGATGAGATGGCTACCCTTAAGAATGACATAGATTTATTGAAAAATAAAACTGCACAATCACAACCCAGCAATACACCTATCAATGCGCACTACATTCCGAGTAGAATCACAGTTAAAGATGCACTCTCGTATATACCTTCTTTTGACGGTTACAATATAACAGTTACACAATTTATGAGAGCTTGCAATCGTGCATGCTCTATGCTCGACCAGTCTACCGTTCCCATGTTTTTAGCACTTGTTCGTCAGAAATTTAAAGGACGTGCACGAATAACCTTAGAAAATTTGGAATATCAAACACCTCTGGAACTTGAAACTAATTTACGCAACTTTTTTGATCCTTATAAAACTGCAAATGAATTGAAAGCAGCGCTTGAGAATGTTTGCAAGAAATCGCAAGAGCATGTTGTAGATTACATTAACCACGTTAAAAGCCTCTATTCTGATGTAATTAAAACTGAAACGCTTGAAAGAGAATATTTAACAGTAGAAGATGTCACTAAACTTGAAAAAGATACTATTAGAGCCTTTCTGAATGGTCTTCCACCTTCGCTTCGTATCCAATGCTTATCTAAACCCCATACGACTCTAGATGAAACATTTAAAAATACAATCGAAGTGTATAAAATCCACGAACGCGACATGACTCGATTTCACGAGCCCCAAAATTTTATTGGCACAACTCAAACTAACTCACACAGCTCTGGAGTTAATGCAAACATTCCACAAGAGGACAACCGCGTTTTCAATCGACGGGACAACGAAACTTCACATCGAAACGGGTTCAGCAAAACACCACAAGGGTTTAGTAACTCAAAAGCAATATCTCAAAATAGATATCACAATAATCATCCCAGGAATTTCAGCAACCCAGGTTCATGGAATAATCATCGCTTTTCTGCAAATCGAAACAATTTTAGTTCCTTTAATAATACTGGTACTCAAAATTATTCAAGTAATAGCAATTTTGGGCAGGAAAACGGCAATAAACCAAGCTATATACCGGGAGTTTTTTGTGAATTATGTCGATCGCCAGGGCATAACTTGAGTAACTGTAGAAAGTTAGCTTACATGAACAGACAAAAAGAAATGAATTCAAAAAATGGCCAACTCCCCGAACAGAATATTGGCGGGTTTACGGGGAGCAATCCGAATCAAATCCCGTCACTATCTCAAAACCCGTGCAACCAATCGAGCGAAAATCAAATCCAACCGAATTTCCCCTCGACTTCGGGAACAACCACGGGAACTCAATAAAACGCGATTGCACACTACGAAGTTCTAAATTAAATATTCAGGACACTTTGAAAAGCGCAATTAATAGTAATATAAATATTTCCGGAGCGGATCTAGCGAAAATCCCGATCAAAACCATAGAAGAATTATACGTCGATCAAAGAGCACGAACAATTAATGCCATCAAAACACATGAAGGGCTTAGGGCGTTATGGGAACAAAAACCATCATTAATGCGGTACGGACTCGGATATCATGAAGAATTGAGACAGAAATCCCGGGGGTTAAAAAAAGTACAGGACTCAGTTAATAATAATCAATTCGAAAAAAATAATTCAGAGACGAACGTTAACATTAATTGTATACCTGACGAACCGATTAATGCGATAGTTTCCCCAGTAGAATCAGAGATTAAAATTTCCACAGAAAATACAAAAATAAATTCCGATTGTTCCATTAACACCACTGCGCGGCGCGCGTCTGAACAACTATCTAACGCTAATGAATCCGTAGCTACAAATCCTCCCAATCGAACACATACGGAATCAAATAACCCTAAAACATCATCAATTGAAACTAGCGATGTCCATCATCTAAAAGAAGCACAATTAGACACGGAAAAATCAATTGAAAATCTCAGATTAACCGCGCCCGTAAAACCCAATGGATCTAGTGAGAGGACTACTGCAGAAAAACTTCTCGATTCGAAAGGACAGACAGAATTAAAGCCTTATTCTCGTATTGCTCACGTGCAAATTGGAAAAACAAAGATCGCGTCCGTTACATTATACTCATCACAATTAAAATTACCAACGGTGATGATGATCGATAGTGGTGCGGAAGTCAATTTAATTAAAATCAGCGCTCTTAATTTTCACGCCCCAATGAATAACAAAGACATTATTGAGCTTCACGGTATTACTGACAATTTTATTAAAACCCTTGGAACCGTTTTAATTAACATTGATAACTATTCCATAAAATTTCATGTAGTGAGCGACAATCTTCCTATAATTCAGGCCGGAATTATTGGCGCAGAATTTTTCCATGAGTTCAGAGCCACTCTTTCGTATGAATCTAAAACTTTTTCTTTCCATAATGTAGTGATGGAAATAACTTACGACGACTATCAAACAATTCCTAAAAATTCTTCCTGTGCATTTACAGTTCAATTAACCAAAGATTCACCCACGGTTGGCCTTATCTCGGATATTTACATTGCA
>NW_026974044.1:10000-12500 GCF_034640455.1 Diachasmimorpha longicaudata | reverse complement strand
CGGTTCGCGGGGCGGTGCGGGGGAGGGGGGACTGGCTGCTTCGCAGTGCGAAGGGCATGGACATTGCGGTTCTCGCAACTTGTTCCAGCCACGTGTTAGTAGTCGGATCCTCCCGCAACGGTGGAGGCCGGCGAAAACGCGACGCCACACGTGGGGTTGGGTCTCAGGGGGAGGGGGTGGGTATCCCTCGGGAAAGGGACGGTTCGCGGGGTGGGTCGTCGGGTGGGATGGGTGGGTTCCCCCTTTCTGTGGGTCTGCTCCCTCTCTGCTCCTCTTTCGAGGGGAGTCGAGGTGGAGCACTCCTTCAGCGCCTCCACCGGGCCCCGATCCGAGCTCCCCAGCTCGGCGGGAACCGGAGGGCCCCCTCCCAGGGACGGCGCCCAGCGTCCCGAGCTACCCAGCTCGGTGCCGCGGGGAATCGTCCCATCTAATCCTAATCTCCTTATTCATTCTTTTTCTTTTACTTTTCAGCTTTTCAGCTCTTGCCTTTTGGCACGGCCGGCGACCGTATCGTCTACTTCAACCATGGCAGGGCATTTTTGCAAATCTTGTCCGGAGGCTAAACTGCCCCCAATCGGATCTCCGGGGGGGCACAAAAATGCGTCCGTCGTGCGGCGAAGTCTGCGCATCGCTTCCCAGCATGCCAGAACATCATCTCCAGCGGCTACATCGAGGGACCCAAGGAGGGTGGTGCCCTCAAGGGTTCGTAGTCGCCCGCCGTGCGCCGGGGTACTGCCCTCCCGACGAGGGAACGGTTCCAGCCTTCGTGCTGTTCACGAGGAAGTCGCAGAGGAAGAGGAGTTGACTGCGCAGCCGAGCCAGCCAACGCCTGGATCTTCAAGATCATCAACCGGTGAGTCCACTCATTTATTAGGTAGGGTTCGCGAGTGCCAAGTTAGTCTAAGTAGGATCGATAGTCATCGCGTCGCGACCGGAGGCTCACCGGTACCCCCCGTCCCAATAGGTCATCCTCCCCGGACCCCTGCGATCGAGGGACCGGGCGCGCAACGCGACGTTAGAATACTGCAATTGAACATGTCCCGCTCAATTGCAGTAACCGGGGAGGTCTTCCAATTAATTCGTAAAGAGCGTCTGGACATATTGTTGCTCCAAGAGCCGTATGCCATTCGGGAGGCGAACACCTGGGCCATCCGCGGCCTAGGAGTCGGAATGCGTATTGCCGCGAGCTCAACGGAGCGACCGTGGGCGGCCGTCGTTGCGTGCAACTCCATCGTGGAGATTGCTTACGTGTCCCAATTAAGTAATGCACATTGCGTTTGTGCTGAAGCCCGCGTCCCCGGTGGATCCTTCTTCGTCGTCTCCAGTTATTTTCAATACTCGGACGACATAGAAATCCACCTGAGGCAGCTTGAAAAGGTTCTCAGCTGTCTCAGGGGTCGCCGCGTTCTGGTGGCGGCCGATTCCAACGCCCAACACTCCCTTTGGAGCCCCAGGACCACTGACCGTGGTGTCCTCCTGGGTGAGCTCATCGAGTCTTTCGGTCTCCGCGTCGCGAATGATGCTAGGCAGGGCCCCACCTTCAGGAGTGCCGCAGGTACGTCGTTCATCGACGTCACACTGGCCACTCCTGGCATGTATAAATTCATACGTGCATGGAGGTTGGAGGACGAGTGGTCCACCGGTGACCACACGTCGGTTTTCTTTCGTTTAGCGATCCGGAGTTCCTCACAGCGCGTCAATAACTCGGGAGTCGGCGAGGGCTCTACCATGCGGTTCAACGTTCGTCGGGCCGACTGGAAAAAGTTCGAACCGACCCTCGATGAGGAGGCCCGTGAGAAACTCGTGGACCATCCGCTGGATTCTACAGCGGATGTTGAGAGAATGGCAGAAGTACTGGGTGACGTACTCACCAAAGCCTGCCAAGATTCGATGCCGCGCCGCAGACATTACCGTCGCGCGAATCCGTGGTGGACCGAGGAGCTGACCAGCAAACGCAAACTGGTCAGTCGTCTCCGAAACGGCTACCGAAGGGAGACTAACCCTGACGCGCGAAAGATTAAACAGAGCAGGTATCGTGTAGTCCTGCGATCGTATACCAGGCTACTTAGGACAACTAAAGAAAATAGCTGGCGCGGTTACATAACGACGGAAAGCAACGCGAATCCCTGGGGCTTCCACTATAAATACGCGGCTGATAAATTGCGCGTAGGCACGGTCCTCAGCACACTTAGAACCGCGAATGGCACGACACTTACAATGCGTGAGACTGCTGAGGTCCTGTTGGACACACACGTACCCGACGACGACCCCAACGCCGACACACCGGAACAGAGAGACATCCGCGAACGCGTGAAGAACCTAAGGGTTCAAACAGAGGACGCACGAGACTTGACGGACGACCAACTTAAGGGTCTCGTAAAGACCCTTAAGAACGACAAAGCCCCAGGATGCGATTTAGTTGAAGTTAGGGTCCTAAAAGTCGCGGTCATGAGGATGCCTCACATCTTCACGCGACTCTTCAACGCCTGCCTTAAGCACG
>NW_026974044.1:0-5000 GCF_034640455.1 Diachasmimorpha longicaudata | reverse complement strand
ATCCAAAAATTGAGAAAGCCATAAGTGTCCCTACCTACTTTGCGCCGAAGCAATACGAATCAAAAAGAACTACGAATGGGGACTTAGAATAATTTTTCATTTTTCCCAACTTTGAAAATAATCACTTGAAAAAAATCTTAGAATCCAAAGAATAGTATACTTGATCGTTCTACAAGTCGAAAATTGGAAAAATAAGTGATATTTTTGCTTGATGCTATTTTTGTCGGTATGCAAAATCGTTGTCAAGATTCTCAAACCTTAAAATCAGGCCAGCCGGCAATTGGCGGGTGAAAATTTCAATCAATTCCCATTCCTCACATCAAACTATGCATATAACAATAGCTTTTATGCTGAATAACGGCTATTCGGCTGTCCCTATCCAAAAATTGAGAAATCCATAAGTGTCCCTACCTACTTTGCGCCGAAGCAATACGAATCAAAAAGAACTACGAATGGGGACTTAGAATAATTTTTCATTTTTCCCAACTTTGAAAATAATCACTTGAAAAAAATCTTAGAATCCAAAGAATAGTATACTTGATCGTTCTACAAGTCGAAAATTGGAAAAATAAGTGATATTTTTGCTTGATGCTATTTTTGTCGGTATGCAAAATCGTTGTCAAGATTCTCAAACCTTAAAATCAGGCCAGCCGGCAATTGGCGGGTGAAAATTTCAATCAATTCCCATTCCTCACATCAAACTATGCATATAACAATAGCTTTTATGCTGAATGACGGCTATCCGGCTGTCCCTATCCAAAAATTGAGAAAGCCATAAGTGTCCCTACCTACTTTGCGCCGAAGCAATACGAATCAAAAAGAACTACGAATGGGGACTTAGAATAATTTTTCATTTTTCCCAACTTTGAAAATAATCACTTGAAAAAAATCTTAGAATCCAAAGAATAGTATACTTGATCGTTCTACAAGTCGAAAATTGGAAAAATAAGTGATATTTTTGCTTGATGCTATTTTTGTCGGTATGCAAAATCGTTGTCAAGATTCTCAAACCTTAAAATCAGGCCAGCCGGCAATTGGCGGGTGAAAATTTCAATCAATTCCCATTCCTCACATCAAACTATGCATATAACAATAGCTTTTATGCTGAATGACGGCTATCCGGCTGTCCCTATCCAAAAATTGAGAAAGCCATAAGTGTCCCTACCTACTTTGCGCCGAAGCAATACGAATCAAAAAGAACTACGAATGGGGACTTAGAATAATTTTTCATTTTTCCCAACTTTGAAAATAATCACTTGAAAAAAATCTTAGAATCCAAAGAATAGTATACTTGATCGTTCTACAAGTCGAAAATTGGAAAAATAAGTGATATTTTTGCTTGATGCTATTTTTGTCGGTATGCAAAATCGTTGTCAAGATTCTCAAACCTTAAAATCAGGCCAGCCGGCAATTGGCGGGTGAAAATTTCAATCAATTCCCATTCCTCACATCAAACTATGCATATAACAATAGCTTTTATGCTGAATGACGGCTATCCGGCTGTCCCTATCCAAAAATTGAGAAAGCCATAAGTGTCCCTACCTACTTTGCGCCGAAGCAATACGAATCAAAAAGAACTACGAATGGGGACTTAGAATAATTTTTCATTTTTCCCAACTTTGAAAATAATCACTTGAAAAAAATCTTAGAATCCAAAGAATAGTATACTTGATCGTTCTACAAGTCGAAAATTGGAAAAATAAGTGATATTTTTGCTTGATGCTATTTTTGTCGGTATGCAAAATCGTTGTCAAGATTCTCAAACCTTAAAATCAGGCCAGCCGGCAATTGGCGGGTGAAAATTTCAATCAATTCCCATTCCTCACATCAAACTATGCATATAACAATAGCTTTTATGCTGAATGACGGCTATCCGGCTGTCCCTATCCAAAAATTGAGAAAGCCATAAGTGTCCCTACCTACTTTGCGCCGAAGCAATACGAATCAAAAAGAACTACGAATGGGGACTTAGAATAATTTTTCATTTTTCCCAACTTTGAAAATAATCACTTGAAAAAAATCTTAGAATCCAAAGAATAGTATACTTGATCGTTCTACAAGTCGAAAATTGGAAAAATAAGTGATATTTTTGCTTGATGCTATTTTTGTCGGTATGCAAAATCGTTGTCAAGATTCTCAAACCTTAAAATCAGGCCAGCCGGCAATTGGCGGGTGAAAATTTCAATCAATTCCCATTCCTCACATCAAACTATGCATATAACAATAGCTTTTATGCTGAATGACGGCTATCCGGCTGTCCCTATCCAAAAATTGAGAAAGCCATAAGTGTCCCTACCTACTTTGCGCCGAAGCAATACGAATCAAAAAGAACTACGAATGGGGACTTAGAATAATTTTTCATTTTTCCCAACTTTGAAAATAATCACTTGAAAAAAATCTTAGAATCCAAAGAATAGTATACTTGATCGTTCTACAAGTCGAAAATTGGAAAAATAAGTGATATTTTTGCTTGATGCTATTTTTGTCGGTATGCAAAATCGTTGTCAAGATTCTCAAACCTTAAAATCAGGCCAGCCGGCAATTGGCGGGTGAAAATTTCAATCAATTCCCATTCCTCACATCAAACTATGCATATAACAATAGCTTTTATGCTGAATGACGGCTATCCGGCTGTCCCTATCCAAAAATTGAGAAAGCCATAAGTGTCCCTACCTACTTTGCGCCGAAGCAATACGAATCAAAAAGAACTACGAATGGGGACTTAGAATAATTTTTCATTTTTCCCAACTTTGAAAATAATCACTTGAAAAAAATCTTAGAATCCAAAGAATAGTATACTTGATCGTTCTACAAGTCGAAAATTGGAAAAATAAGTGATATTTTTGCTTGATGCTATTTTTGTCGGTATGCAAAATCGTTGTCAAGATTCTCAAACCTTAAAATCAGGCCAGCCGGCAATTGGCGGGTGAAAATTTCAATCAATTCCCATTCCTCACATCAAACTATGCATATAACAATAGCTTTTATGCTGAATGACGGCTATCCGGCTGTCCCTATCCAAAAATTGAGAAAGCCATAAGTGTCCCTACCTACTTTGCGCCGAAGCAATACGAATCAAAAAGAACTACGAATGGGGACTTAGAATAATTTTTCATTTTTCCCAACTTTGAAAATAATCACTTGAAAAAAATCTTAGAATCCAAAGAATAGTATACTTGATCGTTCTACAAGTCGAAAATTGGAAAAATAAGTGATATTTTTGCTTGATGCTATTTTTGTCGGTATGCAAAATCGTTGTCAAGATTCTCAAACCTTAAAATCAGGCCAGCCGGCAATTGGCGGGTGAAAATTTCAATCAATTCCCATTCCTCACATCAAACTATGCATATAACAATAGCTTTTATGCTGAATGACGGCTATCCGGCTGTCCCTATCCAAAAATTGAGAAAGCCATAAGTGTCCCTACCTACTTTGCGCCGAAGCAATACGAATCAAAAAGAACTACGAATGGGGACTTAGAATAATTTTTCATTTTTCCCAACTTTGAAAATAATCACTTGAAAAAAATCTTAGAATCCAAAGAATAGTATACTTGATCGTTCTACAAGTCGAAAATTGGAAAAATAAGTGATATTTTTGCTTGATGCTATTTTTGTCGGTATGCAAAATCGTTGTCAAGATTCTCAAACCTTAAAATCAGGCCAGCCGGCAATTGGCGGGTGAAAATTTCAATCAATTCCCATTCCTCACATCAAACTATGCATATAACAATAGCTTTTATGCTGAATAACGGCTATTCGGCTGTCCCTATCCAAAAATTGAGAAATCCATAAGTGTCCCTACCTACTTTGCGCCGAAGCAATACGAATCAAAAAGAACTACGAATGGGGACTTAGAATAATTTTTCATTTTTCCCAACTTTGAAAATAATCACTTGAAAAAAATCTTAGAATCCAAAGAATAGTATACTTGATCGTTCTACAAGTCGAAAATTGGAAAAATAAGTGATATTTTTGCTTGATGCTATTTTTGTCGGTATGCAAAATCGTTGTCAAGATTCTCAAACCTTAAAATCAGGCCAGCCGGCAATTGGCGGGTGAAAATTTCAATCAATTCCCATTCCTCACATCAAACTATGCATATAACAATAGCTTTTATGCTGAATGACGGCTATCCGGCTGTCCCTATCCAAAAATTGAGAAAGCCATAAGTGTCCCTACCTACTTTGCGCCGAAGCAATACGAATCAAAAAGAACTACGAATGGGGACTTAGAATAATTTTTCATTTTTCCCAACTTTGAAAATAATCACTTGAAAAAAATCTTAGAATCCAAAGAATAGTATACTTGATCGTTCTACAAGTCGAAAATTGGAAAAATAAGTGATATTTTTGCTTGATGCTATTTTTGTCGGTATGCAAAATCGTTGTCAAGATTCTCAAACCTTAAAATCAGGCCAGCCGGCAATTGGCGGGTGAAAATTTCAATCAATTCCCATTCCTCACATCAAACTATGCATATAACAATAGCTTTTATGCTGAATGACGGCTATCCGGCTGTCCCTATCCAAAAATTGAGAAAGCCATAAGTGTCCCTACCTACTTTGCGCCGAAGCAATACGAATCAAAAAGAACTACGAATGGGGACTTAGAATAATTTTTCATTTTTCCCAACTTTGAAAATAATCACTTGAAAAAAATCTTAGAATCCAAAGAATAGTATACTTGATCGTTCTACAAGTCGAAAATTGGAAAAATAAGTGATATTTTTGCTTGATGCTATTTTTGTCGGTATGCAAAATCGTTGTCAAGATTCTCAAAACCTTAAAATCAGGCCAGCCGGCAATTGGCGGGTGAAAATTTCAATCAATTCCCATTCCTCACATCAAACTATGCATATAACAATAGCTTTTATGCTGAATGACGGCTATCCGGCTGTCCCTATCCAAAAATTGAGAAATCCATAAGTGTCCCTACCTACTTTGCGCCGAAGCAATACGAATCAAAAAGAACTACGAATGGGGACATATCACACGTGAGT
>NW_026974043.1:15000-20377 GCF_034640455.1 Diachasmimorpha longicaudata | reverse complement strand
CACCAACGGCCTAATGGCTCGGCTGGCCTGATTTTAAGGTTGAGAATCTTGACAACGATTTTGCATACCGACAAAAATAGCATCAAGCAAAAATATCACTTATTTTTCCAATTTTCGACTTGTAGAACGATCAAGTATACTATTCCCTTGGATTCTAAGATTTTTTTCAAGTGATTATTTTCAAAGTTGGGAAAAAATGAAAAATTATTCTAAGTCCCCCATTCGTAGTTCTTTTTGATTCGTATTGCTTCGGCGCAAAGTAGGTAGGGACACTTATGGATTTCTCAATTTTTGGATAGGGACAGCCGGATAGCCGTCATTCAGCATAAAAGCTATTGTTATATGCATAGTTTGATGTGAGGAATGGGAATTGATTGAAATTTTCACCCGCCAATTGCCGGCTGGCCTGATTTTAAGGTTTGAGAATCTTGACAACGATTTTGCATACCGACAAAAATAGCATCAAGCAAAAATATCACTTATTTTTCCAATTTTCGACTTGTAGAACGATCAAGTATACTATTCTTTGGATTCTAAGATTTTTTTCAAGTGATTATTTTCAAAGTTGGGAAAAATGAAAAATTATTCTAAGTCCCCATTCGTAGTTCTTTTTGATTCGTATTGCTTCGGCGCAAAGTAGGTAGGGGACACTTATGGATTTCTCAATTTTTGGATAGGGACAGCCGGATAGCCGTCATTCAGCATAAAAGCTATTGTTATATGCATAGTTTGATGTGAGGAATGGGAATTGATTGAAATTTTCACCCGCCAATTGCCGGCTGGCCTGATTTTAAGGTTTGAGAATCTTGACAACGATTTTGCATACCGACAAAAATAGCATCAAGCAAAAATATCACTTATTTTTCCAATTTTCGACTTGTAGAACGATCAAGTATACTATTCCTTGGATTCTAAGATTTTTTTCAAGTGATTATTTTCAAAGTTGGGAAAAATGAAAAATTATTCTAAGTCCCCATTCGTAGTTCTTTTTGATTCGTATTGCTTCGGCGCAAAGTAGGTAGGGACACTTATGGATTTCTCAATTTTTGGATAGGGACAGCCGGATAGCCGTCATTCAGCATAAAAGCTATTGTTATATGCATAGTTTGATGTGAGGAATGGGAATTGATTGAAATTTTCACCCGCCAATTGCCGGCTGGCCTGATTTTAAGGTTTGAGAATCTTGACAACGATTTTGCATACCGACAAAAATAGCATCAAGCAAAAATATCACTTATTTTTCCAATTTTCGACTTGTAGAACGATCAAGTATACTATTCTTTGGATTCTAAGATTTTTTTCAAGTGATTATTTTCAAAGTTGGGAAAAATGAAAAATTATTCTAAGTCCCCATTCGTAGTTCTTTTTGATTCGTATTGCTTCGGCGCAAAGTAGGTAGGGACACTTATGGATTTCTCAATTTTTGGATAGGGACAGCCGGATAGCCGTCATTCAGCATAAAAGCTATTGTTATATGCATAGTTTGATGTGAGGAATGGGAATTGATTGAAATTTTCACCCGCCAATTGCCGGCTGGCCTGATTTTAAGGTTTGAGAATCTTGACAACGATTTTGCATACCGACAAAAATAGCATCAAGCAAAAATATCACTTATTTTTCCAATTTTCGACTTGTAGAACGATCAAGTATACTATTCTTTGGATTCTAAGATTTTTTTCAAGTGATTATTTTCAAAGTTGGGAAAAATGAAAAATTATTCTAAGTCCCCATTCGTAGTTCTTTTTGATTCGTATTGCTTCGGCGCAAAGTAGGTAGGGACACTTATGGATTTCTCAATTTTTGGATAGGGACAGCCGGATAGCCGTCATTCAGCATAAAAGCTATTGTTATATGCATAGTTTGATGTGAGGAATGGGAATTGATTGAAATTTTCACCCGCCAATTGCCGGCTGGCCTGATTTTAAGGTTTGAGAATCTTGACAACGATTTTGCATACCGACAAAAATAGCATCAAGCAAAAATATCACTTATTTTTCCAATTTTCGACTTGTAGAACGATCAAGTATACTATTCTTTGGATTCTAAGATTTTTTTCAAGTGATTATTTTCAAAGTCGGGAAAAATGAAAAATTATTCTAAGTCCCCATTCGTAGTTCTTTTTGATTCGTATTGCTTCGGCGCAAAGTAGGTAGGGACACTTATGGATTTCTCAATTTTTGGATAGGGACAGCCGGATAGCCGTCATTCAGCATAAAAGCTATTGTTATATGCATAGTTTGATGTGAGGAATGGGAATTGATTGAAATTTTCACCCGCCAATTGCCGGCTGGCCTGATTTTAAGGTTTGAGAATCTTGACAACGATTTTGCATACCGACAAAAATAGCATCAAGCAAAAATATCACTTATTTTTCCAATTTTCGACTTGTAGAACGATCAAGTATACTATTCTTTGGATTCTAAGATTTTTTTCAAGTGATTATTTTCAAAGTTGGGAAAAATGAAAAATTATTCTAAGTCCCCATTCGTAGTTCTTTTTGATTCGTATTGCTTCGGCGCAAAGTAGGTAGGGACACTTATGGATTTCTCAATTTTTGGATAGGGACAGCCGGATAGCCGTCATTCAGCATAAAAGCTATTGTTATATGCATAGTTTGATGTGAGGAATGGGAATTGATTGAAATTTTCACCCGCCAATTGCCGGCTGGCCTGATTTTAAGGTTTGAGAATCTTGACAACGATTTTGCATACCGACAAAAATAGCATCAAGCAAAAATATCACTTATTTTTCCAATTTTCGACTTGTAGAACGATCAAGTATACTATTCTTTGGATTCTAAGATTTTTTTCAAGTGATTATTTTCAAAGTTGGGAAAAATGAAAAATTATTCTAAGTCCCCATTCGTAGTTCTTTTTGATTCGTATTGCTTCGGCGCAAAGTAGGTAGGGACACTTATGGATTTCTCAATTTTTGGATAGGGACAGCCGGATAGCCGTCATTCAGCATAAAAGCTATTGTTATATGCATAGTTTGATGTGAGGAATGGGAATTGATTGAAATTTTCACCCGCCAATTGCCGGCTGGCCTGATTTTAAGGTTTGAGAATCTTGACAACGATTTTGCATACCGACAAAAATAGCATCAAGCAAAAATATCACTTATTTTTCCAATTTTCGACTTGTAGAACGATCAAGTATACTATTCTTTGGATTCTATGATTTTTTTCAAGTGATTATTTTCAAAGTTGGGAAAAATGAAAAATTATTCTAAGTCCCCATTCGTAGTTCTTTTTGATTCGTATTGCTTCGGCGCAAAGTAGGTAGGGACACTTATGGATTTCTCAATTTTTGGATAGGGACAGCCGGATAGCCGTCATTCAGCATAAAAGCTATTGTTATATGCATAGTTTGATGTGAGGAATGGGAATTGATTGAAATTTCCACCCGCCAATTGCCGGCTGGCCTGATTTTAAGGTTTGAGAATCTTGACAACGATTTTGCATACCGACAAAAATAGCATCAAGCAAAAATATCACTTATTTTTCCAATTTTCGACTTGTAGAACGATCAAGTATACTATTCCTTGGATTCTAAGATTTTTTTCAAGTGATTATTTTCAAAGTTGGGAAAAATGAAAAATTATTCTAAGTCCCCATTCGTAGTTCTTTTTGATTCGTATTGCTTCGGCGCAAAGTAGGTAGGGACACTTATGGATTTCTCAATTTTTGGATAGGGACAGCCGGATAGCCGTCATTCAGCATAAAAGCTATTGTTATATGCATAGTTTGATGTGAGGAATGGGAATTGATTGAAATTTTCACCCGCCAATTGCCGGCTGGCCTGATTTTAAGGTTTGAGAATCTTGACAACGATTTTGCATACCGACAAAAATAGCATCAAGCAAAAATATCACTTATTTTTCCAATTTTCGACTTGTAGAACGATCAAGTATACTATTCTTTGGATTCTAAGATTTTTTTCAAGTGATTATTTTCAAAGTTGGGAAAAATGAAAAATTATTCTAAGTCCCCATTCGTAGTTCTTTTTGATTCGTATTGCTTCGGCGCAAAGTAGGTAGGGACACTTATGGATTTCTCAATTTTTGGATAGGGACAGCCGGATAGCCGTCATTCAGCATAAAAGCTATTGTTATATGCATAGTTTGATGTGAGGAATGGGAATTGATTGAAATTTTCACCCGCCAATTGCCGGCTGGCCTGATTTTAAGGTTTGAGAATCTTGACAACGATTTTGCATACCGACAAAAATAGCATCAAGCAAAAATATCACTTATTTTTCCAATTTTCGACTTGTAGAACGATCAAGTATACTATTCTTTGGATTCTAAGATTTTTTTCAAGTGATTATTTTCAAAGTTGGGAAAAATGAAAAATTATTCTAAGTCCCCATTCGTAGTTCTTTTTGATTCGTATTGCTTCGGCGCAAAGTAGGTAGGGACACTTATGGATTTCTCAATTTTTGGATAGGGACAGCCGGATAGCCGTCATTCAGCATAAAAGCTATTGTTATATGCATAGTTTGATGTGAGGAATGGGAATTGATTGAAATTTTCACCCGCCAATTGCCGGCTGGCCTGATTTTAAGGTTTGAGAATCTTGACAACGATTTTGCATACCGACAAAAATAGCATCAAGCAAAAATATCACTTATTTTTCCAATTTTCGACTTGTAGAACGATCAAGTATACTATTCTTTGGATTCTATGATTTTTTTCAAGTGATTATTTTCAAAGTTGGGAAAAATGAAAAATTATTCTAAGTCCCCATTCGTAGTTCTTTTTGATTCGTATTGCTTCGGCGCAAAGTAGGTAGGGACACTTATGGATTTCTCAATTTTTGGATAGGGACAGCCGGATAGCCGTCATTCAGCATAAAAGCTATTGTTATATGCATAGTTTGATGTGAGGAATGGGAATTGATTGAAATTTTCACCCGCCAATTGCCGGCTGGCCTGATTTTAAGGTTTGAGAATCTTGACAACGATTTTGCATACCGACAAAAATAGCATCAAGCAAAAATATCACTTATTTTTCCAATTTTCGACTTGTAGAACGATCAAGTATACTATTCCTTGGATTCTAAGATTTTTTTCAAGTGATTATTTTCAAAGTTGGGAAAAATGAAAAATTATTCTAAGTCCCCATTCGTAGTTCTTTTTGATTCGTATTGCTTCGGCGCAAAGTAGGTAGGGACACTTATGGATTTCTCAATTTTTGGATAGGGACAGCCGGATAGCCGTCATTCAGCATAAAAGCTATTGTTATATGCATAGTTTGATGTGAGGAATGGGAATTGATTGAAATTTTCACCCGCCAATTGCCGGCTGGCCTGATTTTAAGGTTTGAGAATCTTGACAACGATTTTGCATACCGACAAAAATAGCATCAAGCAAAAATA
>NW_026974043.1:7500-10000 GCF_034640455.1 Diachasmimorpha longicaudata | reverse complement strand
AGAGCCCTCGCCGACTCCCGAGTTATTGACGCGCTGTGAGGAACTGCGGATTGCTAAACGAAAGAAAACCGACGTGTGGTCACCGGTGGACCACTCGTCCTCCAACCTCCATGCACGTATGAATTTATACATGCCAGGGGTGGCCAGTGTGACGTCGATGAACGACGTACCTGCGGCACTCCTGAAGGTTGGGCCCTGCCTAGCATCATTCGCGACGCGGAGACCGAAAGACTCTATGAGCTCACCCAGGAGGACACCACGGTCAGTGGTCCTGGGGCTCCAAAGGGAGTGTTGGGCGTTCGAATCGGCCGCCACCAGAACGCGGCGACCCCTGAGACAGCTGAGAACCTTTTCAAGCTGCCTCAGGTGGATTTCTATGTCGTCCGAGTATTGAAAATAACTGGAGACGACGAAGAAGGATCCACCGGGGACGCGGGCTTCAGCACAAACGCAATGTGCATTACTTAATTGGGACACGTAAGCAATCTCCACGATGGAGTTGCACGCAACGACGGCCGCCCACGGTCGCTCCGTTGAGCTCGCGGCAATACGCATTCCGACTCCTAGGCCGCGGATGGCCCAGGTGTTCGCCTCACGAATGGCATACGGCTCTTGGAGCAACAATATGTCCAGACGCTCTTTGCGAATTAACTGGAAGACCTCCCCGGTTACTGCAATTGAGCGGGACATGTTCAATTGCAGTATTCTAACGTCGCGTTGCGCGCCCGGTCCCTCGATCGCAGGGGTCCGGGGAGGATGACCTATTGGAACGGGGGGTACCGGTGAGCCTCCGGTCGCGACGCGATGACTATCGATCCTACTTAGACTAACTTGGCACTCGCGAACCCTACCTAATAAATGAGTGGACTCACCGGTTGATGATCTTGAAGATCCCGGCGTTGGCTGGCTCGGATGCGCAGTCACTCCTTCGTCCTCTGCGACGTCCTCGTGGACAGCACGAAGGCTGGAACCTTTCCCTCGTCGGGAGGGCAGTACCCCGGCGCACGGCGGGCGACTACGAACCCTTGAGGGCACCACCCTCCTTGGGTCCCTCGATGTAGTCGCTGCTGGTGTTGTTCCTCTGGCATGCTGGGAAGCGATGCGCAGACTTCGCCGCACGACGGACGCATCATTGTGCCCCCCCGGAGATCCGATTGGGGGCAGCTTAGACTCCGGAATTGTTTTCAATAGATGCTCTGCCATGGTTAGAAGTGGACGAGACGGTCGCCGGCCGTGCCGAAAGGCAATAGCTGAAAGGCTGAAAAGTAACAGAAAAGAAAAAGAATGAATAAGAGGATTAAGGGTTAGATGGGGCGGTTCCCCGCGGCACCGAGCTGGGTAGCTCGGGACGCTGAGCACCGTCCCTGGGAGGGGGCCTTCCGGTTCCCGCCGAGCTGGGGAGCTCGGATCGGGGCCCGGTGGAGGCGCTGAAGGAGTGCTCCGCCTCGACTCCCCTCGAAAGAGGAGCAGAGAGGGAGCAGACCCACAGAAAGGGGGAACCCACCCATCCCACCCGACGACCCACCCCGCGAACCGTCCCTTTCCCGAGGGATACCCACCCACTCCCCCTGAGACCCAGCCCCACGTGTGGCGTCGCGTTTTCGCCGGCCTCCACCGTTGCGGGAGGTTCCAACTACTAGCGCGTGGCTGGAACTAGTTGCGAGAACCGCAATGTCCATGCCCTTCGCACTGCGAAGCAGCCAGTCCCCCCTCCCCCGCACCACCCCGCGAACCGTCCCTTTTCCGAGGGATACCCACCCACTCCCCCTGGCCCAACCCCCACGTGTGGCGTCGCGTTTTCGCCGGCCTCCACCGTTGCGGGAGGTTCCGACTACTAACGCGTGGCTGGAACCACTTGCGAGAACCGCAGTGTCCATGCCCTTCGCACTGCGAAGCAGCCTGTCCCCCCGAACCCCCACCCGCGCGTGGAATTCCCCGTCCACCAACCGATTCCGCCCTCCGACCCGTGGGACCACCCCTCCACCAGCCGATTTCGCCCTCGCGCGCGTCTCCCTAAGTCCGGCCCACCCACCGTGACCAAATCCGCGACCCTCCCCCTCCGAACCCCCCAGTAAGTAGGTCTCGCGCCCCTCCACCCGTCGATTTCGCCCTCCACCACGTGGACCCACCCCTCCACCACGTGGAACCACCCCTCCACCGGGCGATTTCGCCCTCCCTCGCGACCCAATTCGCGACCCCCACCCTCCGAAACCCCCCATGGGTACAGGGACTCACCCTGCACCCGCAACCCCCCTAGGTGTAATTATTGAGACCCCCCAAAAGGGGGATCCCAATCCTTACACCAAGTTCGACTCAGGGACCGCGGGGTCGTCACACCCCGTGTGTAAGGGCGGTTTTATCCGCCATTACACCCCCTGCGGGAAGTAGGTAGGGACAGCGAGAATCGTCGTTAATCCATTCATGCGCGTCACTAATTAGATGACGAGGCATTTGGCTACCTTAAGAGAGTCATAGTTACTCCCGCCGTTTACCCGCGCTT
>NW_026974042.1:0-10000 GCF_034640455.1 Diachasmimorpha longicaudata | reverse complement strand
GGCGGGTGAAAATTTCAATCAATTCCCATTCCTCACATCAAACTATGCATATAACAATAGCTTTTATGCTGAATGACGGCTATCCGGCTGTCCCTATCCAAAAATTGAGAAATCCATAAGTGTCCCTACCTACTTTGCGCCGAACCAATACGAATCAAAAAGAACTACGAATGGGGACTTAGAATAATTTTTCATTTTTCCCAACTTTGAAAATAATCACTTGAAAAAAATCTTAGAATCCAAAGAATAGTATACTTGATCGTTCTACAAGTCGAAAATTGGAAAAATAAGTGATATTTTTGCTTGATGCTATTTTTGTCGGTATGCAAAATCGTTGTCAAGATTCTCAAACCTTAAAATCAGGCCAGCCGGCAATTGGCGGGTGAAAATTTCAATCAATTCCCATTCCTCACATCAAACTATGCATATAACAATAGCTTTTATGCTGAATGACGGCTATCCGGCTGTCCCTATCCAAAAATTGAGAAATCCATAAGTGTCCCTACCTACTTTGCGCCGAAGCAATACGAATCAAAAAGAACTACGAATGGGGACTTAGAATAATTTTTCATTTTTCCCAACTTTGAAAATAATCACTTGAAAAAAATCTTAGAATCCAAGGAATAGTATACTTGATCGTTCTACAAGTCGAAAATTGGAAAAATAAGTGATATTTTTGCTTGATGCTATTTTTGTCGGTATGCAAAATCGTTGTCAAGATTCTCAAACCTTAAAATCAGGCCAGCCGGCAATTGGCGGGTGAAAATTTCAATCAATTCCCATTCCTCACATCAAACTATGCATATAACAATAGCTTTTATGCTGAATGACGGCTATCCGGCTGTCCCTATCCAAAAATTGAGAAATCCATAAGTGTCCCTACCTACTTTGCGCCGAAGCAATACGAATCAAAAAGAACTACGAATGGGGACTTAGAATAATTTTTCATTTTTCCCAACTTTGAAAATAATCACTTGAAAAAAATCATAGAATCCAAAGAATAGTATACTTGATCGTTCTACAAGTCGAAAATTGGAAAAATAAGTGATATTTTTGCTTGATGCTATTTTTGTCGGTATGCAAAATCGTTGTCAAGATTCTCAAACCTTAAAATCAGGCCAGCCGGCAATTGGCGGGTGAAAATTTCAATCAATTCCCATTCCTCACATCAAACTATGCATATAACAATAGCTTTTATGCTGAATGACGGCTATCCGGCTGTCCCTATCCAAAAATTGAGAAATCCATAAGTGTCCCTACCTACTTTGCGCCGAAGCAATACGAATCAAAAAGAACTACGAATGGGGACTTAGAATAATTTTTCATTTTTCCCAACTTTGAAAATAATCACTTGAAAAAAATCTTAGAATCCAAAGAATAGTATACTTGATCGTTCTACAAGTCGAAAATTGGAAAAATAAGTGATATTTTTGCTTGATGCTATTTTTGTCGGTATGCAAAATCGTTGTCAAGATTCTCAAACCTTAAAATCAGGCCAGCCGGCAATTGGCGGGTGAAAATTTCAATCAATTCCCATTCCTCACATCAAACTATGCATATAACAATAGCTTTTATGCTGAATGACGGCTATCCGGCTGTCCCTATCCAAAAATTGAGAAATCCATAAGTGTCCCTACCTACTTTGCGCCGAAGCAATACGAATCAAAAAGAACTACGAATGGGGACTTAGAATAATTTTTCATTTTTCCCAACTTTGAAAATAATCACTTGAAAAAAATCATAGAATCCAAAGAATAGTATACTTGATCGTTCTACAAGTCGAAAATTGGAAAAATAAGTGATATTTTTGCTTGATGCTATTTTTGTCGGTATGCAAAATCGTTGTCAAGATTCTCAAACCTTAAAATCAGGCCAGCCGGCAATTGGCGGGTGAAAATTTCAATCAATTCCCATTCCTCACATCAAACTATGCATATAACAATAGCTTTTATGCTGAATGACGGCTATCCGGCTGTCCCTATCCAAAAATTGAGAAATCCATAAGTGTCCCTACCTACTTTGCGCCGAAGCAATACGAATCAAAAAGAACTACGAATGGGGACTTAGAATAATTTTTCATTTTTCCCAACTTTGAAAATAATCACTTGAAAAAAATCTTAGAATCCAAAGAATAGTATACTTGATCGTTCTACAAGTCGAAAATTGGAAAAATAAGTGATATTTTTGCTTGATGCTATTTTTGTCGGTATGCAAAATCGTTGTCAAGATTCTCAAACCTTAAAATCAGGCCAGCCGGCAATTGGCGGGTGAAAATTTCAATCAATTCCCATTCCTCACATCAAACTATGCATATAACAATAGCTTTTATGCTGAATGACGGCTATCCGGCTGTCCCTATCCAAAAATTGAGAAATCCATAAGTGTCCCTACCTACTTTGCGCCGAAGCAATACGAATCAAAAAGAACTACGAATGGGGACTTAGAATAATTTTTCATTTTTCCCAACTTTGAAAATAATCACTTGAAAAAAATCTTAGAATCCAAGGAATAGTATACTTGATCGTTCTACAAGTCGAAAATTGGAAAAATAAGTGATATTTTTGCTTGATGCTATTTTTGTCGGTATGCAAAATCGTTGTCAAGATTCTCAAACCTTAAAATCAGGCCAGCCGGCAATTGGCGGGTGAAAATTTCAATCAATTCCCATTCCTCACATCAAACTATGCATATAACAATAGCTTTTATGCTGAATGACGGCTATCCGGCTGTCCCTATCCAAAAATTGAGAAATCCATAAGTGTCCCTACCTACTTTGCGCCGAAGCAATACGAATCAAAAAGAACTACGAATGGGGACTTAGAATAATTTTTCATTTTTCCCAACTTTGAAAATAATCACTTGAAAAAAATCATAGAATCCAAAGAATAGTATACTTGATCGTTCTACAAGTCGAAAATTGGAAAAATAAGTGATATTTTTGCTTGATGCTATTTTTGTCGGTATGCAAAATCGTTGTCAAGATTCTCAAACCTTAAAATCAGGCCAGCCGGCAATTGGCGGGTGAAAATTTCAATCAATTCCCATTCCTCACATCAAACTATGCATATAACAATAGCTTTTATGCTGAATGACGGCTATCCGGCTGTCCCTATCCAAAAATTGAGAAATCCATAAGTGTCCCTACCTACTTTGCGCCGAAGCAATACGAATCAAAAAGAACTACGAATGGGGACTTAGAATAATTTTTCATTTTTCCCAACTTTGAAAATAATCACTTGAAAAAAATCTTAGAATCCAAAGAATAGTATACTTGATCGTTCTACAAGTCGAAAATTGGAAAAATAAGTGATATTTTTGCTTGATGCTATTTTTGTCGGTATGCAAAATCGTTGTCAAGATTCTCAAACCTTAAAATCAGGCCAGCCGGCAATTGGCGGGTGAAAATTTCAATCAATTCCCATTCCTCACATCAAACTATGCATATAACAATAGCTTTTATGCTGAATGACGGCTATCCGGCTGTCCCTATCCAAAAATTGAGAAATCCATAAGTGTCCCTACCTACTTTGCGCCGAAGCAATACGAATCAAAAAGAACTACGAATGGGGACTTAGAATAATTTTTCATTTTTCCCAACTTTGAAAATAATCACTTGAAAAAAATCTTAGAATCCAAAGAATAGTATACTTGATCGTTCTACAAGTCGAAAATTGGAAAAATAAGTGATATTTTTGCTTGATGCTATTTTTGTCGGTATGCAAAATCGTTGTCAAGATTCTCAAACCTTAAAATCAGGCCAGCCGGCAATTGGCGGGTGAAAATTTCAATCAATTCCCATTCCTCACATCAAACTATGCATATAACAATAGCTTTTATGCTGAATGACGGCTATCCGGCTGTCCCTATCCAAAAATTGAGAAATCCATAAGTGTCCCTACCTACTTTGCGCCGAAGCAATACGAATCAAAAAGAACTACGAATGGGGACTTAGAATAATTTTTCATTTTTCCCAACTTTGAAAATAATCACTTGAAAAAAATCTTAGAATCCAAGGAATAGTATACTTGATCGTTCTACAAGTCGAAAATTGGAAAAATAAGTGATATTTTTGCTTGATGCTATTTTTGTCGGTATGCAAAATCGTTGTCAAGATTCTCAAACCTTAAAATCAGGCCAGCCGGCAATTGGCGGGTGAAAATTTCAATCAATTCCCATTCCTCACATCAAACTATGCATATAACAATAGCTTTTATGCTGAATGACGGCTATCCGGCTGTCCCTATCCAAAAATTGAGAAATCCATAAGTGTCCCTACCTACTTTGCGCCGAAGCAATACGAATCAAAAAGAACTACGAATGGGGACTTAGAATAATTTTTCATTTTTCCCAACTTTGAAAATAATCACTTGAAAAAAATCATAGAATCCAAAGAATAGTATACTTGATCGTTCTACAAGTCGAAAATTGGAAAAATAAGTGATATTTTTGCTTGATGCTATTTTTGTCGGTATGCAAAATCGTTGTCAAGATTCTCAAACCTTAAAATCAGGCCAGCCGGCAATTGGCGGGTGAAAATTTCAATCAATTCCCATTCCTCACATCAAACTATGCATATAACAATAGCTTTTATGCTGAATGACGGCTATCCGGCTGTCCCTATCCAAAAATTGAGAAATCCATAAGTGTCCCTACCTACTTTGCGCCGAAGCAATACGAATCAAAAAGAACTACGAATGGGGACTTAGAATAATTTTTCATTTTTCCCAACTTTGAAAATAATCACTTGAAAAAAATCTTAGAATCCAAAGAATAGTATACTTGATCGTTCTACAAGTCGAAAATTGGAAAAATAAGTGATATTTTTGCTTGATGCTATTTTTGTCGGTATGCAAAATCGTTGTCAAGATTCTCAAACCTTAAAATCAGGCCAGCCGGCAATTGGCGGGTGAAAATTTCAATCAATTCCCATTCCTCACATCAAACTATGCATATAACAATAGCTTTTATGCTGAATGACGGCTATCCGGCTGTCCCTATCCAAAAATTGAGAAATCCATAAGTGTCCCTACCTACTTTGCGCCGAAGCAATACGAATCAAAAAGAACTACGAATGGGGACTTAGAATAATTTTTCATTTTTCCCAACTTTGAAAATAATCACTTGAAAAAAATCATAGAATCCAAAGAATAGTATACTTGATCGTTCTACAAGTCGAAAATTGGAAAAATAAGTGATATTTTTGCTTGATGCTATTTTTGTCGGTATGCAAAATCGTTGTCAAGATTCTCAAACCTTAAAATCAGGCCAGCCGGCAATTGGCGGGTGAAAATTTCAATCAATTCCCATTCCTCACATCAAACTATGCATATAACAATAGCTTTTATGCTGAATGACGGCTATCCGGCTGTCCCTATCCAAAAATTGAGAAATCCATAAGTGTCCCTACCTACTTTGCGCCGAAGCAATACGAATCAAAAAGAACTACGAATGGGGACTTAGAATAATTTTTCATTTTTCCCAACTTTGAAAATAATCACTTGAAAAAAATCTTAGAATCCAAAGAATAGTATACTTGATCGTTCTACAAGTCGAAAATTGGAAAAATAAGTGATATTTTTGCTTGATGCTATTTTTGTCGGTATGCAAAATCGTTGTCAAGATTCTCAAACCTTAAAATCAGGCCAGCCGGCAATTGGCGGGTGAAAATTTCAATCAATTCCCATTCCTCACATCAAACTATGCATATAACAATAGCTTTTATGCTGAATGACGGCTATCCGGCTGTCCCTATCCAAAAATTGAGAAATCCATAAGTGTCCCTACCTACTTTGCGCCGAAGCAATACGAATCAAAAAGAACTACGAATGGGGACTTAGAATAATTTTTCATTTTTCCCAACTTTGAAAATAATCACTTGAAAAAAATCTTAGAATCCAAGGAATAGTATACTTGATCGTTCTACAAGTCGAAAATTGGAAAAATAAGTGATATTTTTGCTTGATGCTATTTTTGTCGGTATGCAAAATCGTTGTCAAGATTCTCAAACCTTAAAATCAGGCCAGCCGGCAATTGGCGGGTGAAAATTTCAATCAATTCCCATTCCTCACATCAAACTATGCATATAACAATAGCTTTTATGCTGAATGACGGCTATCCGGCTGTCCCTATCCAAAAATTGAGAAATCCATAAGTGTCCCTACCTACTTTGCGCCGAAGCAATACGAATCAAAAAGAACTACGAATGGGGACTTAGAATAATTTTTCATTTTTCCCAACTTTGAAAATAATCACTTGAAAAAAATCATAGAATCCAAAGAATAGTATACTTGATCGTTCTACAAGTCGAAAATTGGAAAAATAAGTGATATTTTTGCTTGATGCTATTTTTGTCGGTATGCAAAATCGTTGTCAAGATTCTCAAACCTTAAAATCAGGCCAGCCGGCAATTGGCGGGTGAAAATTTCAATCAATTCCCATTCCTCACATCAAACTATGCATATAACAATAGCTTTTATGCTGAATGACGGCTATCCGGCTGTCCCTATCCAAAAATTGAGAAATCCATAAGTGTCCCTACCTACTTTGCGCCGAAGCAATACGAATCAAAAAGAACTACGAATGGGGACTTAGAATAATTTTTCATTTTTCCCAACTTTGAAAATAATCACTTGAAAAAAATCTTAGAATCCAAAGAATAGTATACTTGATCGTTCTACAAGTCGAAAATTGGAAAAATAAGTGATATTTTTTGCTTGATGCTATTTTTGTCGGTATGCAAAATCGTTGTCAAGATTCTCAAACCTTAAAATCAGGCCAGCCGGCAATTGGCGGGTGAAAATTTCAATCAATTCCCATTCCTCACATCAAACTATGCATATAACAATAGCTTTTATGCTGAATGACGGCTATCCGGCTGTCCCTATCCAAAAATTGAGAAATCCATAAGTGTCCCTACCTACTTTGCGCCGAAGCAATACGAATCAAAAAGAACTACGAATGGGGACTTAGAATAATTTTTCATTTTTTCCCAACTTTGAAAATAATCACTTGAAAAAAATCATTAGAATCCAAAGAATAGTATACTTGATCGTTCTACAAGTCGAAAATTGGAAAAATAAGTGATATTTTTGCTTGATGCTATTTTTGTCGGTATGCAAAATCGTTGTCAAGATTCTCAAACCTTAAAATCAGGCCAGCCGGCAATTGGCGGGTGAAAAATTTCAATCAATTCCCATTCCTCACATCAAACTATGCATATAACAATTAGCTTTTATGCTGAATGACGGCTATCCGGCTGTCCCTATCCAAAAATTGAGAAATCCATAAGTGTCCCTACCTACTTTGCGCCGAAGCAATACGAATCAAAAAGAACTACGAATGGGGACTTAGATATCACACGTGAGTGCTTTGAAAATAATCACTTGAAAAAAATCTTAGAATCCAAAGAATAGTATACTTGATCGTTCTACAAGTCGAAAATTGGAAAAATAAGTGATATTTTTGCTTGATGCTATTTTTGTCGGTATGCAAAATCGTTGTCAAGATTCTCAAACCTTAAAATCAGGCCAGCCGGCAATTGGCGGGTGAAAATTTCAATCAATTCCCATTCCTCACATCAAACTATGCATATAACAATAGCTTTTATGCTGAATGACGGCTATCCGGCTGTCCCTATCCAAAAATTGAGAAATCCATAAGTGTCCCTACCTACTTTGCGCCGAAGCAATACGAATCAAAAAGAACTACGAATGGGGACTTAGAATAATTTTTCATTTTTCCCAACTTTGAAAATAATCACTTGAAAAAAATCTTAGAATCCAAGGAATAGTATACTTGATCGTTCTACAAGTCGAAAATTGGAAAAATAAGTGATATTTTTGCTTGATGCTATTTTTGTCGGTATGCAAAATCGTTGTCAAGATTCTCAAACCTTAAAATCAGGCCAGCCGGCAATTGGCGGGTGAAAATTTCAATCAATTCCCATTCCTCACATCAAACTATGCATATAACAATAGCTTTTATGCTGAATGACGGCTATCCGGCTGTCCCTATCCAAAAATTGAGAAATCCATAAGTGTCCCTACCTACTTTGCGCCGAAGCAATACGAATCAAAAAGAACTACGAATGGGGACTTAGAATAATTTTTCATTTTTCCCAACTTTGAAAATAATCACTTGAAAAAAATCATAGAATCCAAAGAATAGTATACTTGATCGTTCTACAAGTCGAAAATTGGAAAAATAAGTGATATTTTTGCTTGATGCTATTTTTGTCGGTATGCAAAATCGTTGTCAAGATTCTCAAACCTTAAAATCAGGCCAGCCGGCAATTGGCGGGTGAAAATTTCAATCAATTCCCATTCCTCACATCAAACTATGCATATAACAATAGCTTTTATGCTGAATGACGGCTATCCGGCTGTCCCTATCCAAAAATTGAGAAATCCATAAGTGTCCCTACCTACTTTGCGCCGAAGCAATACGAATCAAAAAGAACTACGAATGGGGACTTAGAATAATTTTTCATTTTTCCCAACTTTGAAAATAATCACTTGAAAAAAATCTTAGAATCCAAAGAATAGTATACTTGATCGTTCTACAAGTCGAAAATTGGAAAAATAAGTGATATTTTTGCTTGATGCTATTTTTGTCGGTATGCAAAATCGTTGTCAAGATTCTCAAACCTTAAAATCAGGCCAGCCGGCAATTGGCGGGTGAAAATTTCAATCAATTCCCATTCCTCACATCAAACTATGCATATAACAATAGCTTTTATGCTGAATGACGGCTATCCGGCTGTCCCTATCCAAAAATTGAGAAATCCATAAGTGTCCCTACCTACTTTGCGCCGAAGCAATACGAATCAAAAGAACTACGAATGGGGACTTAGAATAATTTTTCATTTTTCCCAACTTTGAAAATAATCACTTGAAAAAAATCTTAGAATCCAAAGAATAGTATACTTGATCGTTCTACAAGTCGAAAATTGGAAAAATAAGTGATATTTTTGCTTGATTCTATTTTTGTTGGTATGCAAAAATAGCATCACAGAATTTTTAATTGAAAAAAATTATATTCATGTATAATTGAATGCATAAAATTAAACTAAATTCTATAAAACTAATTTATAATTTATCAGGTAACCGATATTATTAATTTTTAGTGATGACTTGAAAAGTTGATGCTATTTTTGTTGGTATGCAAAAATAGCATCACAGAATTTTTAATTGAAAAAAATTATATTCATGTATAATTGAATGCATAAAATTAAACTAAATTCTATAAAACTAATTTATAATTTATCAGGTAACCGATATTATTAATTTTTAGTGATGACTTGAAAAGTTGATGCTATTTTTGTTGGTATGCAAAAATAGCATCACAGAATTTTTAATTGAAAAAAATTATATTCATGTATAATTGAATGCATAAAATTAAACTAAATTCTATAAAACTAATTTATAATTTATCAGGTAACCGATATTATTAATTTTTAGTGATGACTTGAAAAGTTGATGCTATTTTTGTTGGTATGCAAAAATAGCATCACAGAATTTTTAATTGAAAAAAATATATATTCAGATATAATTGAATGCATAAAATTAAACTAAATTCTATACAACTAATTTATATTTTATCAAGTAACCGATATTATTAATTTTCAATGATGTCTTGGAACGTTCATGCTATTTTTGTTGGTATGCAAAAATAGCATCACAGAATTTTTAATTGAAAAAAATATATATTCAAATATAATTGAATGCATAAAATTAAACTAAATTCTATACAACTAATTTATATTTTATCAAGTAACCGATATTATTAATTTTCAGTGGTGTCTTGGAACGTTGATCCTATTTTTGTTGGTATGCAAAAATAGCATCACAGAATTTTTAATTAAAAAAAATATATATTCATATATAATTGAATGCATAAAATGAAACTAAATTCTATACAACTAATTTATATTTTATCAAGTAACCGATATTATTAATTTTCAATGATGTCTTGGAACGTTGATCCTATATCACACGTGAGT